>NW_028277173.1:16030714-16182857 GCF_051122295.1 Plectrocnemia conspersa
AAATTTTGGTAAGAAATTTACTTTTATTGTCATTCTTAATCAATACCTACATAGACGAAAGTCTTACTAGTGTTGCAAAACTCCATAATATTTAATTATAAATCAAGGAAATTAAAAAGTGACCGAAAAGAATTTATTTTTATTCAATTTTAATAATTTATTAAGAAAAAAGGTTTATTATGACACAAATCTTTGTACATTAGGAACTTTTTGAATAGCGCTTCCAGAATTTCTTGACATCATCGTGTCCTTGTTTAGTGACGACCATTGTTCTCGTTCGTTCACTTTCCCAAACCAAAACACCCAATTGTTGGGCATGTTCCTTTAATACTGCAAAGTCCGCCTGAAATATAAATTAAATGACAGATGTAGTAAATATAAACACTTCATATTTGAATATACTAGAATGGATTGAGAAATTATATATCAGTTGTGGTATACAAAGTTAGAGATGGGTATACTACTGTCTTGAAAAAATAATCCACAAAACGATTTTAAAAATTAAAAGGTCGCGTGAAAGCAAAATTGCTAGATTCAAGTGAAATACCTCATACATATGAAGATGATGTGGATATTATATATATATATATAGATTGAAGATGTTCTTAGATATATTTGGTTCTATTAGGCAAACTACAATGGAATTTGGTTTAAAATAAATTCAAGCAAAACCAAATATGGGGTATGGCGAACCTGCATATTTATAAAATAATTTAAATATTTGAGAATCATCTTCACGAATGACAGCAAAGAAAGTGCTGTTAATTATAATAGATCTGCTGCTAATTTCTAGTAAATAAATGCAACTTTCCTTAAAACTAACGTTATTTTTTTAAACTATCTCGAAAGGAGAGACTTTATAAATGCGTACAACATATACTTCTAACTGGAACTTTCACCAGATACTTTTGATTTAAAACACAAGAGTTCAGCTTGTATCATGTGAAGCTACGCTAATTTTGAACAAGATGACACAGAGGACTTTCTGCTTTCTACATATTTTTAGTTCAAACTAAAAAAAATCTAGTCTAAGAGTATCTTCATGTTTACGTGTTTTTAAATTTTAACTCGCTTTTTCGCAATAGTTTCGGGCAACCTACAGTAAAAACAATTTATGAGAACTTTTGAATTAAAAAGAATAACGAAAATAATTGTGCAAAAGTTTTAACTTGTACTGGTACATCTGATAAAATTATTTTATCAATAATTTTCAATCTGTGGATAATGTAAAAGCAAAATTGAAACTTAATTAAATGCATTATTATTATTATATATTCAGAAATTAATGTCGTTTTTTTGTATTGGTCCATTTAGATGATTAATCACGCTCTGCCTGTCGTGTCAACACGCGTCTTGTTATTTTTCGGTTCATCATCATTTGGGGCATCCATTTTATTAAAAACCACTGATTCGCGCTGACAGAATTTATACCGATCGAATATTTCTTACGAAATTGCATGCTAATTGAGTTTTTTTAATAAATATCTGTGACTACTGCAACCAAAAACATTTGTGATGTATTGGTGGACGTATTACATCTTTGTAAGTGCCAGAGATGGTTTATCACAATTCGGATGGGAGATTTCGGTATTAAAAACAGTTCTGGAAGTGAAAGACCTGCAAAATTCTATAAAGATGTTTTGACCACAGAAATTTAAAATAATCTGACCCAAACCATTCATCAGCTGGCAGAGAAGCTCGGATTCTCCATTCCCGAATCCACCATTCTTGATCATATGAAAAATATCGGAAAGAATTGGAGGTAAGACGTATGGTTACCACTAGCTGAGCGACGAGAACAAAGCAGTACATGTGCACACCTCGAACTGGCATATAAATATTTAATGTCAATACCTCCAACAAGTGTAGAGGCTGAACGTGCTTTTTCAGCAGCAGGCTGCTTAAGAACCAAAATCAGATCCAGGCTAAACGATGAAACGCTTGATGCTTTGATGTTACTTCGTGCATTTTCTCATATAAATATATAAAGCTGTTTCACTTTTTTATTTTTATTATATTATTTTCTATTTTAAACCCAAGTCTAAAATTATACGTACTTTACACATTGTACGTTATAAAAAACAGATGTAAAAATATATTGCATTATTTATTTTAAATTATTTTTATCGATAAAATAATATAACTAATATTAAATAAATATGGAAATTATCCCGGGACTGGTCCCGGGATCGACTAATTGCAATACTGAAATCTCAGGATAAAAATTTTGGCCCGGGATTGGAATCTCTACTCCCGATATTGCCTTGTCTGATTATCAACTTTTCTGGTCCATTTGGATGGAATTTTTTTTAAATGTAAGTAACTTGAAATAAAAACTGTTGGATTATTTTTATTCCAAAACCGGGATTTTTATAAAGGTATAAAAAAGTTGAAGGAGAGGTGGCTTAATGTTTTATCTAACAAGGGCAATTATTTTTTTGGATAATTTAGCAAGAATAAAAATAAACAGCATTTTATTATAATAACCTAATGTTACGTATGTTTAAAAAAATATTTACAAAGAATCTTAACAGTTAGAACAAGGTTAATGTGAGTCAAATTAAATTTATTATATTAAATATTTATGGCTTTGTCAAGTGGAATATTTTTTAGGTGTTATTTGGCAATCTCAGTGAGTGTACATTAAAGACACTATGATCTATATTCAAGGGAAAAATAAAGTCGTAATATTTTTTTTTATTTTGTAAAACATTCATTTCATACACGGCAGCAAAATAAACTTTAGTTTTTGCAGGTAGATACTACGGGACCCACCGTTAAACATCAGAGGGCAAAAAATATAGATTCTACCTGTCTTGTGGATTACCACTAGGGAACTTAACGAGCAGGCACTACTTGACCTGTCATATAAGTGTTAATTATCAAAGTTTTACTGTACTAGTTTTAATGATGACAAAGTTGATTTATCACTTTTGTTACATATAAATTTTAATAAAACATTCTGAGGCTGGGGAGTTTTGCAGATTTGAAAAAAGATGCATTGTTTTTGGAGCTTTTAAACTACTATCAATTTTGAAAAAAATATTTTTTTTCATAACCCTAATGAGTGTATTTAAATTAATTAATTTTTCAATGATTTCAATCTTGGTTCAGAGCATTTTTTTTATATTTTTTAAATTGTGAAAATTGCGTTTGAATTGGCGCGCAAATGTTAACGTAAACAAGCCTATAATTCGCTAATCCAATTCAAAAGTAACATAAGTGCTTACCTGAGAAAGGAATTGATTATAGACAACACCTTCAGTGTAACCAAACCGATTTCTTTCATTCTCCCATAGTTTAATTTGATCTACTACTGTTGGCGGTACAGGCGATGGCGTTTGAGCATAATTTTCAGAAGCTAACATCTAGTTGATAAAGAACAAATGTTTAATTTATATAAAAATAATTAAACATAACATTATTTACCTGCGGATGAGAGTGTTGTTCTAAATAATTTATAATTTGTTGCGCTGTTATACCTCCTTTCAATGCTTGTCTTACAGATTCTCGAGTTAGTACACCAACCACCAGATTGGGAAACCTTTTAATAAATTATAAATTAGTCAGATTTTGGCAAAGACATATTTTTTTGAAATAATGTTAAATACCTATATAAAAGCTCAGTGAAAAGTCCAAGTAGCGCAACTTGTAAGTTACTATCAGTATATGCGTATACTCTATAATTTGTTTCTACTACAATATACCCTGCGGGTGTAGACGGAGTTGTCATCAGACTCGGTTGTGTGCCATTTGTACAAGCTATGTTTAGAGCAAGTCTTGTCGGATAAAATCTACCAGCTTTTCGCTATGTTAAAAATATTTTTAATCACCATTTCTATACCAATATATAAATTCATAGTTATACAATTACCTTTCTTTGATAAACTAAGCCAAATTCTCGTAAATGCTGAAGAAATACTAACATATTGCCACTTAAACCATCCGTACTATAATCCTGTAAATTATAATTTTGTATGTTAAGGTATAAGTAGTTTGAAATGTTTTTTCATTAACAACATTACTTACTTTACCAAGTGTACTAAAACTAAGTTGAAATAAAAACGCTAAACATTGTGCGGGATCGAGTCCTCGTTGATTTGCAGTTTGTAAATAGTGCAACAAGAACAACCACACTTGTTTGCCGGTTCCTAAAAGTAAAAATTGAAAACCAGCACGCGTTATAACAGTCGATCCGTCCGTTGTGTCTCTACAATAAAATAATGATGATAACGCATCACATAGAGTAATTATAACTAACTTAAATCTACCTTGCCATTAGTCCAGCTAATAGTAAAATTCTGACGGCATCTGCGCTTATTCCTTCAGTCTGCTGACTTCCTACCATATAATGCAGTACACATTCCCATCTTTCAAGAGCATAAGCATCAAGAAAAGCAGCATCACGGGGATGAGAATTCTTTTCAAAACTGGTTGACATCGACCACGGCCTTCCACTTTAAAATATAATGTAAATTAATGATACTATTACTTTAAATTCAAATATATTTGTAATACTAACCCTCCGAGAAGCGCCACTTTAAGGTTTTTTTTAAAAGAATGAGATAGAGTCCATCCTAGAAGGCCTCCGGGAATCGGTGCTTCTTGCCATACAGATATCTCGCTGAGCGCCGCGCATACTTCAGTGTGTTCTCTAGGTTTACGAAATAAATTAATTAGAGACCGATCAAACATTCGACTGCAAGATTGGAAAGGAGAAAACTAGTAGCTCGCGCTAGTTGACGGCCGGATATCAGCTATATCTCGAGGTTGGTCAGTTTCCTGGATTAGCTCAGGGGTCGACTGATTGGGGAGTCAACTTTCTTGGTTCATCTTCTGTCTGGTTGTATTTACAAATTTTAATGTTTGCAAATGCCCAAATCGGAATCCGGAATGGAATGCATGTCCCGGGCTGGCGATAAAACTTTTATTTAGAAATCCAAAGGAGACAGCGTCCCAAACAATAGCACTAATAGGAAATTGCAGGCTAATAGAATTTCTTAATGGTAATAATAACTTTTTGGGTTCGGTTCTTATGAAATCCATTTTCAACAAGTATTTACATTTCTGAGAATGAAACATTAATACATCTGATGTGTGTGAAAGTGTTTTAAGATTATCTAGGTTCTATTCGTAGCTGATTTCAATCTGAGAATAAGACATCTAGACATGCAGTGGCGTAACTACTATGCCGTGGGAGCAGACAGCACGTGCGGGCCCTTGAGATAAGGTTCCAAGAGGATCGCCAAATATCTACGAGGTGTGATCAAGAAATACGGCGAATGAATTTTTATAGCAGCAACTGCTGATGCTACATACATTTAAAGTAATAAGTCCGATAGCCTGATCCGTTGAGATAGTCAGTGTCAAGTTTGAACAAGTTGTGACTTGTCAGCCGACTTCCAGAGCCGGAAGAGTAAGGTCGTGTTTACCGTGTCTGTCGTGCATCATAGATTTTGAATAAAGCGTTAATGTTAAGTTTGGTTTTAAGTTGCAAAAAAGTGCCAAAGAAGCTCATAAAATGTTAAAATCAGTGTATGGCGATAATGTGGTGTGGTGTAATGTGGTTTTCGGAGTGATACATTTTCACTGTAGAATTGAAGAAAACGACAAAACAATCGATCATAAGATACAGGTTCGGATTCAAGATACTATACAAAGTTCAAACAATGCAACTGTCGACAAGTACAGATCCACAACCACTACTAGCTGATTCTGCTTTCGCTCAAAATGATTTGGAAAATTATATTGGTCGAATTATCTTTGATGATGATAAAAGATAAATTTTAAGTTTGTCATCATATAGACCTAAAGGACTATTTCCCAAAGATATCAGACAACAAAATAGAAGTTTTAATGAAATATATTATCAATCCAAATCGAAGTACGGTTCAGTTTTCTAAAAGTAATAGTTTATGGCATTTTGGTGTAAGACAATGGCAAAATTTGTTTAGACATTAAACGACACAGTTCTTCCTAAAACCACATTGAGGCATGTGCGGTATACGAAACACGGAAGATTTTTTTTACGATTTATCTAAGCTTTCCGTGGCCACCAAATTCTACTTGCAAATTACGACTCCATCATGAAACAAACAATAGATATGTCACCTGATTCGATAAAATATTTAAATCCAAAAAGAAATACATAATACATTGCTTAGGAAATAATTTACAATTATATGTAAAGGCGAGGAAGAAGGCATTTAAAACTTGTAAGATTATTAATTTCATTTTTGTAACAAAAAATAATAAGAGGACTTTGGTAACTTTTGCATGCAGGCAAAATTTTTCTAGTTACGCCACTGTTGATATATATATAGTCAAAACTTGCTATGTATTATAATTTTATTGTCCTGCTATAACTAGCTCATGAAAAATGGCGCTTAAATTACAGGATGGCCTAATACATACATACATATATTAAGATTATTATATATTTTTAACTTTTTTAGGAATGATAAGCCGAAACAGAAATTCAATATTCTGTTTGATTTTAGCACACAATAAGAATGGCAGTTTTGATCAGTCTATAAACGTTGAGAATTATTGTGACTCACTTGGAATATGTTTGTGATCCCCAAGAAGCGACGACTGCTTGTGGAACGGGTTGTTCGACAAATAATAATCGAATTACATAATGTCTGGCTAGTTCTGGTAAATCACTGGAATTATAATTAGAAAAATGAAAGAATCCACTAGATATTTAAGATTTATTAATATATTATACGAATGGCGAATTCAATAAATACACAAGTAAATAAATATGCAAACCGATAAACCGCTAAGCAAATAGTTGGGTAACTATATAAAGAATCGAGCATCTGAGGGGTTCTCGATTTCAAGTAGTCGTGCAAATCTTTACATTGAAGATTCGTTGGCTGGTTGAAGGCTGACGACTTGGAACTTTTTGGGTTTTCTCCCATTTTTTAAGCATTTAAAAATAAAATGTACAACTTGAAATGTCAGACGTGCATCACGCCGGGTTGACAAGCGCGTCGAGTGTTGCCGCGTGTAATAAATAATAAACGAAATCGCACGACGCTGACGCCAATTTATTCAATCGTATATATGATTAAATATTAGCTGTTTAATAAAATAGTTACATTTTTATATAAAAAATGTAATTATTGTTAATGATTTAGAGCAGTCGACCTCAGAAAATTTTAATGTGAGCCGTAAAACAAATTTACACAAAGCGAATCGTGAGCAAATAATAATAATATTAATTTAATTTTTATTATGATAAATAAATTATTATATTTGATTAATATACAAATACGTAAATCCCCTAAAATTAAATATATTTATGCAAGGTCGTTTTTGTTACTGTTAAGACCTGCAGCGTATGACGGTCCGCGCAATTCATAAACAGTCACTGAGTGATAAGCGCTGAAGTTTTTCGCTTGTTACGTATTACGTCAAAATAAAGTGAGGTTTTGACGTTAAGTTTACGTAATTATTTTACGGTTCGATTGATTTCGTCGTTTCGCGCCGCTTTTCACGGTCTTATTTCATTTTTCCAGCGATGCGGAGGCTCGTGGTCGCATTCGGTAATCCGCTGATGGATGCGACGGTCCGACTCGAAGATGATACGCTGCTGAAAGAGTTGGGCTTAGAGAGCGACATGGAAGCGGAAGTGTCGGCTGAAACGCTCGACGCTCTTGTTAAGCGCTCCAAAGTCGGGTGAGTGTTTACGTGAGTGAAAAGATTTAGGATCACTTGTCACATGTTGAAACGTTCTTGTAAGTTATGACCTTCAACAGCTGATTAGTCGGCTATACTATTTGTCAGAATCGATAGAAAAAACAAAAGACAGATATTTTTTTAATTTTGGCCTGGATTCAATTCAACTTTAAATTTAATATTTTATATTTAAATGCAATTGTGATTTTTTTTATTCAAAGCTGGCATTTTTTAAAATATTGTTTTTGCAGTGAGAAATTTTTAAATTATTATTTTAGATTTTTAAATGTTATCAACAATCACCCCAAGGGTGTCAAAGGACTGAAATACATGTTTCATATTCTTGTAAGAAAATACGTATTTTTGATTTTTCACAAGTTTAAATTTTACTAATTTATTATGTTATTGTATAAGTTTTTATTTCAGTTATAATACCTTTATTTAAACATGCAATATTTAATCACATAGGTCAAAACTATACACTCGTATTATATTTGTCTTCCAAATACTAGTGCTCTCCACAACGCGACCCGCGGCTATCTAAATTGTAAAACATTTTTGTACTGCCTTTGCAGCCCATTTCCAATTATTCTCAGTGTAGAATGGTGCCGCCAAACTATCTTATATTTCTCTTAAATTATCTATGCAGTATGTTTTGGAACCATGTATCTTTTATTAATTTTAATATATACTTTATTGATTCTGTCAAATGAATTTTGACAAATGTGTAAAGTTGTGTCATCAAGAACTTCTTTTGATATTTTAATTGTTCTGAAGCTTCGTCTAAAATATGAATATAATAGTCTTCATTAACGCTATATTCAAATTCATTTTTGATAAATAGCTATTTTTAACACTAGAACTACCAAAAAAATTATATACCTACTTCTACCAACACCAGTCATAATGACCGATCTGCAAATAAAATACCTTGTTCAGAATATATAAATTTATTACCTAATTTTCCATTATAAATAGCCTTACATAGCATGTTATTACTTGCCACAATTTATTATTAATTACTTGCTAAAATTTTTACACATATACATATCTACTCCAAATTTATTATTTTAAAATAAAATGGTTTCAAGTAAACGTTTTTTGTGCTTATAATTTTTTACAAATTTGTTCTTTAAACAAAATACAATACTTTTTTGTCCAGTTAACTTTTATGAATTATGAGAATGCAATCATTTGATTTATAAAGTAACGTTGAATATCCTTTTTTTATTTCAAAAACTTGGGCAAACCCCTCTTGTTTCCGTGTATAGTAACAGCCAATGTAGTTTTTTTTTCTTAGTAATTTGTATGCTAGCGGTAGGCTTGTGAAAAAATTACAATGCTTCCTCTCATAGTAAATGGTTCCACAAGCTTTTTTCAAACAATTTCACTGAAAGGTATTGATACCTGTCGTATTTAATCATTTCCAAATTATAGAGATCCATTTATATTATATTTGTTTTTGACATCTGACATGAGCCAAAATTTGATAGCAAATTATCAGGTTTATTCAGCATATATTTTGTGAATTTACGTCTAACTTTAGAAGTAATTAGTTGTTCATCAACTAACATTTGCGCTTGGCTTATAGCAATTTTGACTATTTTCTACAAATCTATCCCACACTGTTGATATCAATGTAAATTTATTTGTTTGTATTCGTTGACTTCTATCATTTTATTTACTAAAACAAATAAATCGTAAGATATCCGTAAACTTATTTCTACTCATGGTCGATGAAAAAAAATTTGGTCCCCATTTCTTACTCCATAAATATTAAAGTTTTAAGTTTTTTGTTTCGTACGACATGCATACAATATTGCAATGAAAGCTTTAATTTATATCCTCATTAAAGTCCATTATTTCCTTAAAATTTGAAAAAAGTTATTTTATGTTCTATAAAACAATCATCGTTTATCAATGAAAATGTGTTATTTTCTACACCTTTTATGTATTTGTCTTTGAAAATCCTGTCGTACCCTGTATGTCTTTGAAAATATTTTGAAGCAGTGATCTGCCAGAAGTAGAGCCTTCTTGTAATTTTTCCCAGATATTTTTATTTGTAGAAATTGCAGTTTGATGATATTGAATTCAATTTTCATCTTTAGAATCTGATGACAATCACATATTTTACTGCGTAAATTAAAAATATTTTCATATTCACTGTCACTTTCTGAGAACGCGGAAGCTTTTTAGCTTTCAGAAAAATCCCCATCACTAGTGAATGATACATTTGTGCCGTGAAGTAATTCACCTTCACTATCATAAAGTTCATCGTTTTAATTGTCAGAGCACTTTTCAGGTATGTTGATTATATTTTCTGATATCTTCACGATTTTCTTTTTTTTCCATTTTGAAAACCATTTTTATAATAATTATATAAATAATAAATTTCGAATTTAATTTTTTTTATTTATAATTAATTGAAAATTTACAATGAAATCTGATAATCACATCAATCAATGGCAAACATGTGTATATGCAGATGACAATTAGCAACTAAATATTTTACAGTCCGTCCAAGATATGAACGTTCATCGTCACAGTATTGGTGCGAAAATATAATTGGGTGACCATGTGAAATTACAAGTGCAATTAATTTTTACTTTTTTAATTTAATTTGTTGAGGAAAGTGTAAAATATCACTTTCTTATTTATTTTGTTTATTTATATACATATTTAACTCAAAAACATGATAGCAGTTATGGAATCACTCTCCAGGTTGAATATCTGTTTAATATAATATTTTTTAAAATACCAATAGAATATTACAGGAATTGTTTTATTGATTATAAAATTACACAACATGACAATAATTTATAGTAAAAATATAACACATTATAATTTTAATTCAATTTTCAACATATGGTCACCCTACCCTTAAAACAGCCCTGATTTAGTATTATTAACGTTCTCTTATTGGTGTAAACAAATTCGCAGAAAACTGCACCCTTATTTCCAACACAACGATGATGAGCGATAACATCTTGGATGGACTATACATATTTTTTAGTGATACACCATACCAGTCATTTTGACTGGTGCCGGTATAAGTAGCCCTTATAAAAAATATTTTTATTTCTAATAAAACTGAAAAAATAAAATTTATTATAATTCATAACATAATTGAGAAAACAAATTATATTTATAGTACAAATAAAAGTAAAACCAGTAATTTTGACTGGTCCGGTAGTTCTAGTGTTAAATATTTTTTTTATACAGTGAACGGACGGAAGATTGTTCACGTGGATTATTACTCACACAAAATTATTACTCACACAAAATTGGTCACAAATCGATTGCTCACAATGCGATTACCCATACAAATATTGCTCACACGAAACATGACTCACACGGTTTAACCCTTTCACCGCAGATGGCTTCTATAGAAGTCATGAAGAAAATCGCCAGTACTCATTGGACACCTAAATGTGCCATAAGCCTTTGAGCCTAATAATATGGTTAATAAGTATAATTGAAGACTGAAAATTACTTAAATTTATTGAACCATAATATTTTTAAAAATATGGCATGAATAAGTGCCCCCCACATGTTAACAAATTTCAGCCGCTGTGAAAGGGTTAAGGATAAGTGAGTTTTTTGAGAAAAGTTATTTAATTTCATTACAGGTTCATTGTGTACAAATTATTGAACCATTAGTGAGGGGCTGACAAATTATGCATATTTTAAATACATAAAAAAATATGTATTTAATATTTTGTATCAATATGCTGAAAATATCTTGTATCAATATATTTATGTTTACAAATACTTTTGGCATACAATTGAATATGTATTATTTTCATTTTGCTGTATACATATTTATTTTTAGAATATATGTGTATTATTATGAAATTAATAATATGCTTAAAAAATAGTGTATAAATATTTATTAATTTCTATTTCAATCAATTGAAGTTTTTTTTCCACTTTGGGTCTTGTTAGTTTTACTTTTTGCTTTAGTTATTATTATTTGGGATAGTTTGAATTTTATATCTCTATAGAAACTATATTTTATAGATTAATTTAATATGTATTTTATTTTAAATTAATCTTATATATCTTTACAACTTTTTTCTTTGCGATGTCTTTTATTTTTAAATTTGGTAAAATTATTTATTGCAAATAGAACAATATGTGCCTAAGAAATATAGCGGAATTATGGCGAAAGTTAAAAAAACATATTTCCTATATAATAATTAAATATATGTATCACCGTTCGTTGATATATTTTGCTTAACAAATTGGCAGCTTTCATAATTAAAATTATCCATATGCTTTCGATTTTTGTTGTAAACCAGGATAAAATTATTTGAATTAATTGAATATTTTACACTTTGTGTCCTGTTAATATTGAAATGAAATAACTTCGGAGCGATTGATTTGTGACCAATTTTCGTACATAGGAGGGGGATAAGTTTTAAGTCGTAAGAAGAAAAATGAAAAAGTAGGCTGCGTCAGGGTTAGGGGGGAAACGCAGAAGCGCCGCGGTCGCGGAAGCGCATGCGCGGGCGAAGGAAAGAGAGAGGCCGAAAGAGCGCGGTGCGGCTTAGTTGGCGGGTGGGGGTGTACGCTCGGGCGTTCTCCGTGTCCGCTAATCCGTGTTGCGTCGTCGGCCGCGCCCGACGTGCGCTCGCCCATGCGGTGCCGCGCGCCGAGATGAGCCCCGCGCTCTCGCCGCCGCCGCCCCCTCCGCCCCCGCCTCCTCTGCCGCCATGCGCTCGCTAGCGCCGGCCGCGCTGCCGCTGCTGTCGCTGCTGGCCGCCGCGGCCGCCTGCTCCAGCTCCATCTCGAAGCGGCCGGCGAGGCCCGCGGCGCCGCAGCCGTCCGTCTCGCCGACGCCGCCGCCCCGCACCAACGTCACCTTCCCCACGTACCGCTGCCCGCACCCCTACAACGAGTACTACTGCCTCAACGACGCCAAGTGCTTCACGGTGCTGATCCAAGACGCGCCGCTCTACAACTGCGAGTGCAAGGACGGCTTCGTGGGCCAGCGGTGCGAGTACAAGGACCTCGACGGCTCCTACCTGCTCTCCAAGGGCCGCGTCATGCTGGAGAAGGCCTCCATCGCCACCGGAGCCGCCGTCGCGCTGCTCCTCTTCTGTTTCCTGTGTCTAGGCGCGTGGGCGCTCGGCGGCGCCCGGGCCAAGCGGCCTTCTCGGTCGCCCCTCTCGATCGGCGCCGCCGCGGCTCCGGCGCCTCCGCCCCCGCCTAACCTGGCGTAGCCTCACCGAGCGCCTTCGGTTCCAGATCCTGGCGCCCCGGAGGCGCCGCCTCCAACAGTCTCCGCCTGCTGGCTCTGCTGGGCGAAGACGCCCTCCTCTTCGGCGGAGTCGCCTCCTCGTCGTCCCCGCTGCGCCCCGGGTGAGAGCTCTAGAGACGCTTCCGCGCAGGACCCCGTGTACATATAGACAGACCGGTCCGACGTTAAAGTTCCTATGTTATAGACTATAACGAAGTATTAAACGTACGTATTTATTTAGGCGTATCGTGCGAACGTTGTGTAAAAATATTCAATAGCTTTATATATACGATTGTTATTTTCGTAAACGTAAGAAATTATATTGTAGTCGTTGTATAAATAATATAATAATATATAAACGTATTGTAAGTTGTACTGTGACGAGTGTTGTCAGTCGAACCGCAGAACGTTGTTAACGGTGAACCGATATATGATATATACATATATACGCATTTGTCGTTTACTTTTTTTTATTATTTAAATAAAACATAATCGCTTACAACAGTTTCTTGAATTTGAATCGCACTACAACCTATCTCTCACGATGCTGCTTTACTGTTTTACTCTTTTCAATAGCCGACGTTTTGTCGGCCTAACAAACTTGTGCTTATGGCTCTTTTTTCTGTCTTAGGTCTTACGAACTTAGACGAGGTTAATTTATCACAAATGTTTCAGGAAAATCTGATTGAAACTACGGTAGTTATCAGGCACACAAAATTCTTACTTACTCTTATCAAAAAATACATGCAACAACTGTAAACGATTCAAATATTTTAAAATGTATACATTTTAAACATACAAATTAATATTGCTTCACTTTTTTATTAATGAAATTTAAAATGGTTTTTGTAAACAAAAACAGTTTATAAAAATGTATACATTTCAAGTATAAATAATAATAAAGTCATACCTTTTTCAAAATCCAATTTTAAATAATTAATCAACAATATTTCTTGTATACAATTCAAATATTAAAATGCATACATTTTAAATTTAAAAAAAGTTAAAACTATAAGTTGTATACTTTTCAAATATTAAAAAATAATTTAAAGTCTATTTTTTGTCAGAATTTCTAATAATTAAAAAGCAACTCATTTTTAGAATCTAATTTATTATATTGATTGTCGTTCAACTTGTGTCGTTATAATACACGGCTCGTTTTCGTTTGAGATTATTTTTAAATTTCCATCTTCACCATTTGAGAACCGCCGCAATAGTCTAATTGGAAACGTCGAGTCGCCGCTAGGCCGGCCCACGTCAGCGTAGCAAGCAGCAAGCTCTGACTTGATTTTCAGGGCGTGATGTAACGATGTAGCAGTAAAGCAAAATTACGAGCGAAACCTCTCGACTTCAAAAAATCTCTTTTCGGACTCTAAGGTCTTATGTACCGGTGTTCCTCGATATTGCGTCTCTAGTAGCGATCGATTTTCTTTATATACCGTACAACAAAAACATCATTCGGAATCGTTGTCTTAAGACTTCAGGAGATCGAGGGTCTTCCGGGCGGACGCTGTGTCTGTCTGATCGTAGGCTCTCATCGCACCCTTCTGGCGAACGTCGGAGCCGCTGGTCACTACTCGCTAGAAAAGCTCAAGAATTGCGAGCGATCTCAAAACGCTCTCAATTCTGCCGTTTTGATCCACGTTGAAGCCTTCTTCTTATCGAATCGCTACCCCGTGTGTCAGTATGTCGCGGAAGAACTCCAAAAGATCGAAGGAAAGCCTCTTTCTTACAATCTGGGATCTCCTTATGTAATTCGAGACTATCCATCGGAGTCTCTGTACATGGCAGAAAACGCTGACATTGTATTCGGCAACGAATGGACTTACGATGAGTTAGCCAAAGTTTCCGGCGCTACTGGTGGAGAAGATTGCGCTAGAAAGCTGTTCTATGAGTGGTTCGAGAGAGATCGCGGAAAGACCGGAGAAAAGTATGAGATTGGACGGGGAGAAGACAGGATGGGAGCTTATGGGAAGATTGTCGCTGTGACCAAAGGCAGCGATCCAGTTCTAGTCTTTTGGGGAAGCAGGGAGATCAACGAGCGCAGATTTGAAGTGCAGCAGATCGACGCCGAGCTAGTCGTCGATACCACAGGTAATAAATAAACAATTATAGAATATAAAAGGTGAATATCGCTTAGCAAACATTTCGGTGCCAGGGAGCGAACTATCGACCTTCACCGCCATAACCTGGTTTTAACTTCTCAAACGATTTATGCTTTAATATTGACCCTAATAATACACTAAAATAGCTAATCTGTTTTGCTTCACTCGCGTTGTAATTAATTTAAAGTAGAATCTCGAAGACAGCGTTATCACAATACACTAAATTACTATTAAGCGATGAATAATGATTGAATTAATTACTATAATAAAAATGCAAAGCCGAATAGCGCATGTGAAACAATATGTATTTTTTATTTATTATTATATTTTGGCATAACTGTAATATTTATATATGCTAAAAATATGCACCTATTTATAGACAAAATGTTGATGTCGTATATTGAACCCTACCCCCCTTACCTTCATAAATCTTAGCTTTTTATTCTTGGCACACTCATTATACTCATAGTTATTGTAACACATAAATATATAAAAAATGATTCTGGGTATCAGAGTTATTTATAAAAATAAATGTCTGCTATTTTATTTGAAGCTACGGTTTATAAGGCTGCGCAGCAAAAACTTTTTTTTCAACTACAGTAAGTCCCCGACTGACGCCATTGATTCGATATTTTTCAACAGACGTGTTCGTTCTAAAGGAAAAATGAACATTACATATTTATATAATATTGTAATTATCAGTTCGTTAAAAGTATATGTATAGTGTAATTAAAATATGTTTACATGGTTGTTTGCTTTGTAGTTCTTTTCTTTTCTTCAAGAAATAATTTATAACATACAATGGAACCTTTTTGTCTGCCTTTATCTAACGTGATGGTTGGAACTGTTTCTATTTGTTGAGTTGTGTGCTTTTAGCTGTTATTGAAATTGTTCTGCCAACTACTTTTCCAGTTTGTTTGCCTTGGCAAGGCAACATAAAATGATTTCGCCGGTCTTATACGGCTCGCGGGCCGGACGTTCCCCACTAATTATCCCTCGCTTCGAATTCTGTCAATCTGTTTTCGATCTTGTCTATTTTATTTATTTATTGTGAATATTCCGTTGCAACATGCGTTTCAATGGGTCACACAATCAACAACTACAGGATGGTCCAATTCAAGTTTCATATGTTGGCAGCGCTGTAAAGCAGACAGTTGTCAATAATCACGCGTGTTCAAAGTGTCAAATGTTAGTTTGCAACAACTCATTTACGAAATGGATCGCTTAACCACCGCTCAACGCGTTCAAATTGTTATACAGAAATAACAATAACGTTAATTAATGGGGTAAGGACTGTAAGACCAAATTTAAATCAGTGACGCTTATTTTATTTTTTATAACATATTATTACAGCTTACAATCAATAAATGTAACTATGCACAATAAAGCTCATTTTTATTTTATTTATTCTTTCGTGAGATTAGAAAATTTCCGATTTCCCAGTCAGAGTCGAGACTTACTGTTTTGTATTTTTAGGTTGAAAAAAAATGTTTAAATTAATAATATGTATATTCATTTAATAAACCGTGCAGCGAGCTATTTTCACAATTTTATTTCATTAGCGATTTAAAAATAGTATTAAAATAAAATACAATGGTTACTCAACTTACGAGCTTAATTCACTCTTTGGATAATAGCTCAAAAGCTTATCTGTTTACATATGTAGTTTTTTTTATATATAATATATGATTTAAATACAAGTTTTCTTTAATTTACAATAATGCTCATACAAACTGGTGGCACATGTAATTTATTTTGTTGCTCTTCAATTGTAGTATTTTTCAGAGCTCGAAATGAAGTTTTGTAGTGTTATTTAAAACATTCATAATTTGTTGTAAAAAACGGCAGTACCATAACAGGCATTAACACAAAGCAAAAACGTATAACATTACTCAGTACACAGACAAATAATCAAAGTATAGCAATTAGAGATATATTTTATATTGATTAATAGGTTTGAATAGTTAAATTCAGTTTTACTACGGAGATTTAAAATAAGCCCGACACTCGACTGATACGCCACAGTAAAGTAACATTTTTTTTTAATTTTATCGAAATGATATTGCGTTTTGATTTATTCCTAATATTATTATAAGTATGTTTTTATTTGATTTTAAATACATTTTCGATATTTTACTTAGGAGCTGGTGACGCATTTTTGGCGGGTTTCGTCCACGCTTTGCTGGATAATCGCCAAATCGAGCACTGCGTCAAATTTGGCAACAAATTGGCAGCTTTCTCCATCAGCTATGAAGGAACCGAACCACCCGAAGGAAGCATTTTACCCAAACTTCAAGACGTTATTTAAGAGTTGATCCAAACGATGATCGAATGAACAGTATTTAAGTGATCGAACAGTTTTATTATTAGCACATAGTGTTTATATGCATTTTTGTAGCGCTTACTGTTAAATAAAAAATATTTTTATATTTATCTTTACTCGTTTGATTCGTTCCGAAGCGTCGTTGAGAGGATTATAATAGTATTTGATGCGTGATAAATATCAACAAGGAGGCTGGCAGATATTAAAAAGTTTTTGTCATGATAATAATGTCCATTGAGCATGGCTCATACGTAAAATTACATTGATCCACGACAATGGTGTTGTGAATTGGTTTGTAAGGGATTTGAATATTACAAAAGGACCCAGGACCAAATGTATGCTTTTCTCTGTCGCGACACATTAGACATGCATGGAGTTCTATACTTGAATGAAAAAAAAAGGTTTTTTACATATATTTGTTTAATACGCAATACCTAAAAAAATAATACGGAATGAAATGCAAAATTTATTATATTATAAATTTATAAAAAAATCCAAATAATAGGTACATTTTTTTCTTGATACAAATTGATTAAATTTTCCTGAAATAAAATAATAAATTATTTTTTAATTTGACACGTCTTACCTGATGCATTTATTTTATAATAAAAAATTAAGTACATTTATTAAATAATAATATTAATTCTTAAAATATTAATATACAAAGTTTTATTTATATTATATGATATAATATATACATTTTAGAAAAATGTTTAAAACAATAATCCAACATCGAGTCTATCGTACGTTGTCAATAAAATTAGAAAACAAGCCTAAAACATAATTTGTACTAACGTCTAAAAAATACATTGTCTTATTAGTTCAGGGAGTAGTACATATTTATATTTGTATTGGCTGTATTTAAAAACTGCGATTTTATTTTTTATTCGATGTGCAAATAACCAAGTGAAATTTCTACAAAGTTATGTTTGATAATATAATATAAAAAATACTGAACACTAAAAGCATCTAGATACATACATATGAAGCGTTTCATTTTTTAAAGTCAAGATAAAAATACGCAAACTGCACAACTCGCATGCGACATTAACGTTTTTAATTAGCAAGTGCACATATGTATAGATCGTTGCTTTGGAATACATGTATACATAGTTACATACAATAATAATAAATACCAGTCAGTTGTATATAAAATACCTTGTGTTCATGCGTTTTAGTCTATATTTTATTTTGTTATATATTCATGTATGTACATTAGAAACGTTCGTATTTGGGCTGATGCTATAAGGCCAAAACGCGCGATATTGCCGATGAAAGGCATCAGGAGATGACGCATTTATCGTCTGGTTGCCTTTGAGGTCGTTGGGCTCGCGTTCTCCTAGCTGCTGCTAAAGTATCGTTGGGAACGTATGCTATCCTGACTCCCCCGCAGGATTTCCTTACAGGCAGTGAGTAAAGATCGTCGCTGCTGGAACTGCTGGAGCAGGTCGAACAGCAGTCGTCTTCGTGTTTGTCTCGCAGGTGCTTATGCCGTTGATCTTCTACTACCGAACCGTCCGGATTATCCCCTTCGAAGCAGGGGTTGTCATCGCCTTCAAAGCGCACGCTCAGATTCGCTCTTCCCTTGGGCGCTCTAGAATGCGTTGGAGTACTTTGAAGTTCACTATTGATCGTCGGAGCTCTCGGCAATTCCGGCATTGAAGCTGTTTGTCCAGAATTATCAGGATTTTCGCTCCAGCTCAACGCCGTTGCTAACGATTCTAATTGTAATGGTTCTCTTCGCCTGTCTCTGGGCGGATGCCACTCTCCACTAGGCCCCGGCTCTCTATCGATCAAGACTCTATCTAAGCTTTTACTATGACCTGGATGATGGGGTATTGCGATCGGTGGCGGTGTGGGTGGATTTGGCGGAGGAGAAGGCGGCGGACTGCGCGGTGGTGATTCAGGAGGCTCACTCGGTGGGATTGATTCGACTCCAGGCGTTGAACAAGGCTGTTCCTCGTCTATGTGGGTATAAGCTAATTCTGCGCGCGCTGTTTGCTCTAACGAAGGCGTTTCGTTTCCTATCGGCGATGGACACATTCCTGGTTTTGGAGATCTTTGAAGAGCTCTCCTGCCCATTTTTGGAGAGCGGATGGGCGTCGGGCTTTTAAGCGAGCGGTGCACGGGGGATGATAGATAGTTTGGCGACGGAGACATCGTCGGCGATGGAGGTTGTCTCGGGCGCGGGGGTCTAGGCGGTCTTGTTTGTGGTCCTGAACTATCGGATGGTGTTGGTGGTTCGCCTTTTGAGCAAGCTATGGAGCAATATATGGCTCCTTTCCGAGGAAGGAACGGTCTTCCTAGAAGCGAGGCTCGACAAGTGTGGCAGCAAAAGCATCTTTCTGCCGCATGCCAGTGTTGGCCTTCGTGTGACATTTGTCCTTGATCTACGCCGATGGGTTCTCCGCAGGAGTCGCAGTACTCCGCGAACATAGCGTCGAAGCAATCTAAGCAGTAGGGTCTCTGGTCGCGCATGATGTACCTCTGCCCTCCGAGCTGGCGATCGCACTCCAAGCACGCGAAGTGCTTCATATGCCATGCGCGGCCCTCTGCCTCCGTGCACTCATCAGCCAGGATTATCTGCAACAGAACAAACATCGTTAATGAGCATCATCACGCTATCCGTCGTTATCGACACGTACTAAAGAGCAGACGATCAAAGTGGCGATAACGGTCATCCACACTGGATGGCCATTAAGCACCATCTTCGTTCCTACAATTCCTAATGCGCTCGATGTAGGCGCGCCGATCAGATATGACGACGCGAGTAACGGAATTTGATTTCGGATGATGGGAAGCGTTCGTTTGGGCACATTGTCATCTCGCCGACGGGGGTCAGGTTCGAATCCCACGAATGATAAAATGCCATTTCACTTTCACTATTGAAACGGGGCTGCGCCAACATTATTGTTCTCGTGTGAGAGAAGTGCGGGGATCGTTGCTCTATGCATACAAAACGGATCATCGCATGAAAACGTTCTTTTTTTCAGAAGTAAAAGCGATAGAGGAAGCAGACTTTTCACAACCGGAGTTCAAAGCGTACATGTTTGACCGAAAATTGAATGCTACGTTGCATAATTTGTTACGGTTGCAGTTTTGGCATAGTCGTGCATAAAGTGAAATCTTCCATGCTATCGATGCTCAATCTGAATGGTAGCAGTTGCGAAGTGTTCATTAATATGTATTATATTTTTGACGATAATTGAGACTACGTGTTCAAGAATGCGAACGCCTACGATTTACAATTGCGTCATTATTGCGAATTAAGATGAAATTCCACAAAAACAACTTTGACGCAGAGAAGAAAATTGAGGCCCATGATCGAACTAGTAATATTTTTTATATCCTATCTCTTAAAAAAACTACACAATTTTCCCGAAAAATATATTATAAAATTCATAAATAAATAATTTATATGAATCCTTAAATACATATAAGATACTCTCTATGAGCTGTATTTGTTCATTATTAGATTATTTTCAACACCAGATATGTGCGACCTAGCTCGATTTTAATTAATCATCACGATATTCATTCGTGAGAATAGGAATATCTAGGTAAGCCTAATCTGTGATGATCGATAGGAATTATAATTATAAAACAATCATTAATTCTGATCTCCCAGACACGATAAAAATTTAAAAACAATAAGGTCCATATGATATTCGAACCCAGGTCTTTCAGGTCAATAGTCAGAGACTAACACCACTCGTCTATGTTAAAACTTTACTTTATTACGTCCCATATTTGGCGCTCCCCTAATTACAAAATTAAAAATATTGAAAATGTGTACAGGCGGCCCTCGACTTTCGAACGTTCGACTTTCGCACAATTCGCTATTTCGCACATATAAAAAAAAAACATTTTTTTTAAATTTAATTTTTTTTAAAAACGTTCTGATAGCGGTGAATATTTTGCTTCAATCGGACGTTCGTATGATACAAGCAGGTCTACGATATGTTCAATTTTGCAAAAAAAAATATAATTAAAGAATACTTTCAAAATTGTGGAAAATAAAGATATATTTCCACAATCTTTACTGATATGTTTCCAAAAAAACACAGCAAAAAAAAACATGGATGAAATAGAAAATCTTTGTCATCATAGATCGATAACCAACATCAAAAAGATGTCCCTCTGAGTATTTCAATTATTCAAGCAAAAGCTCTTAGTTTGCACAAATATTGGAAGGATAGATTAAAAAAATATGTTAACACGGTTTTTCAAGCAAGTAACGGTTGGTCTTACAATTTTAAAATGAGGTATTCTTTTCATAATATTAAATTTACTGGAGAATCGGCTGATGCGGATAAAGATGCTGCAAAAGTATTTATTTCCTAATTATCCAAAATTATTGAGGATGTAGAATATTTCTCTAGCCAAATATTTAACGTAGAGGAGACAGGTTTATTTTGGAAAACTCTTTAGCAATGAAAAATATGAATGAAGCCTTCACGCACCTTGACAAATTTTTTAATATTATGGAAGATTGTGATCCCAACGGAGAACGCATATCTCAAGTGCGTGGGGCGATCAATAAAAAGATAGCATGTTATAAAATACTATATGAAGAAAAGAAAAAGAATATTGGAAAACAGTTAACTCTTGATAACTTTTCAAAGGAAACACCCGCAAACCCCACTTAAACGTGTCTCTTAAACGCCTCTTAAACATCTTATATTTACTTGATAAATAAATATTTTAAAATACACACAATTTTAAATTTTTTTACTTCCCTCGACTTTCGTACATTCAACATTTGCACACATTTTCAGGAACCAATTATGTGCGAAAGTTGAGGGCCGCCTGTATATAATATATATTAAGAAAATTAAATTCATAGAATTATAACAATAAGGTTTATTTATATGTATGTATATAAATTTGTTTTTAATGCGATGGATGAACTATCTACCAGAACAAAGTTGGTCAAATTATCTTATCAATGAAAGAACTTCGTCACAAAACGGGGATGATATTTTAATTTAATAGCAGCTAATGCAGAGAATAAGTTTTCGCATAAATAGGATTTTATGAATGGCAATAGCATTTGTATTGACAAAGTCTCTCAAAAAGTATTTACTTTCATTCAACAAAAATTAAACTGAGTTTGTAAAATGAAGTATTGTATAATAATCACATCAGTTGTTCGTTTTCGAAAGTTGGGAAAGTCATTTGAATCACTATTGCACTCCACAATAGTATATAAGTGATATGTATTTAACTCTCATCTTTTTACACATCTTTAAAAGTTCGATTTTGATTAAATTATAGTTTTTGTGAAAATATTGTTAATTTCCTTGCTCACTTTTTTGCCACAAAAACTGGCTTGTGAAGCATAATACGCCAAATAAAACCAAATAAATATATAGATTTTTCCAAGCCATAATAATACTTGTGAATCCTACAAATAAATAGCACAAATCGTATTTTTTTGCCTTAGACTATTTACATATATTCTTACTATCTTGTGTTAGCGTCAGTATCCACATTATTAGTGGATCAGTCAAAAAAATATATGTTTCCTTAAAATATTAGGAATAAATTTATATTGTAGGTTCAACTTTTCGCGCAAAACAAAGTTAAGTTTGAAACAATTTTACAATCTAGTAATTTGCCTCTCTTTAAACATATGTTTAAAAGAAGCTAAATATTGCTAAAATAACGATCTACGTTAGATACACTGTTTTATTATTATTAAATTATAATAAAATATGTGTTTGATTATTTTGTTATATTGTATTAGAATGCAAGATATAAAACCAAGTAAATGTATGTCTCTGATTTTTGATATATTTTTTCTCATTTAAAGAAAAAATAATAATTGTAAAATATCAGAAAATTGACACTAATCTATATTTTATGAAAATTCGCAGCCGAGGTCAATCAGACCCAAGGTGCATCTGATAAATAATTCACTAGCCGCACAAAACTAGGTCGTGACGTGCACTCTTGCTCGATTTTCGTAATGCACCATTTCTATCGGAATTTCCTGTATTGACCCGGCCTTGGCTGATAATCGATTATGTTTGATGAATCTGGGACATTAACACCTATGTAATAATAACATTATGAATCATCATATTTTTTTGTATAAAACGTTTTTTTATTATTATTAATTTAGCGCCTTATAAATAATATGTTAACTGCGGAACGCAGATGAACCGTCACTTTGAGTTCACTGACGCTGTTACGGTTAGATTATTCGGACGATTTGAGAAGGTATATTTTATATGTATAATAATATTAATTCAGAGCCGTATTGGTATGATCGGCAATGTTAGTTGAAGTGGAAATTTAAAAGAATTTAACCAATCAAACATATGTTTCATGGTTTTATGTTATATGTGAAATAAATATTTTCACATTTTAAAATCATTCAAGCAATCAAAATTTAATATTATGATATTGAAAATTGATTTTACATAGTTGTATATAATTTTGAGCTCATTAGATTCGATTAACATGTTTACAATACATAATAAATGGTACATATATTGTATAATATTTGAGTATTGTCTGATTTGTTCAGCATATTTAATTATTTTACAGTGTTTCACAACTATCAAGACTGGTGGCGAAGAAAAGTGTGCTTAAAATGGCAGTGTCGTTTGCCAGTTTCTTTGAGATTAGTTACTTCTATATGAAAAATAAATAAAATAAAATGATGTTATGAATATGCATAATTTAAAACTGAAAGAATAAATAAAATAAAGACCATCCGATGTCACTGATTAACTCATAAAAAGCGTTAAACGTTATGAAATAATGCAATGTCGAGAACTGTTATTTAAGAAGCGATAACAGAAGTCCGAGTCAATAAACTTGTACCCAGATTCACTTGCAGTGTATCTTCTTGAGAAAAATGCCAAATTGAGAATTTACATTTCTCATGCAATTTGCTGATTTTTCGTAAATTTTCATCGAACTTTTTTTGTTAAAAATTAAATTTGTACGAATATTTTGAAATGCTTTATAAGATTTTTACTAATATAAAATTTATGCTATTGTTATAAATTTGTGTTATTTAATTTTTTTTTTATTATTATGAGGGGTGATTTAGCATGTGCCTTTTTATTGTGAATCAAATTATATACATTGATATGATTTGTATTGGTTTTATTTACTTAAATGATATCTCTTACAACAATCTAACTATACAAAGTAGTCAAATATATATAATCTATTATTTTTCACTCTTACTTGCATAATAGTCCATTGTATCAGTAATATATAATAGCATTAAAGGTCATTGTGCGAGTATACAATTATGGAGATGTACAAATTATGTATGATCGCAGTCATACTATTCTGAACACTTAACTAAGCTTCACTGTATTGAGAAGTCAATTAAATTATTACTTAGACGAATATTATAAGTTATTGGCATCTGTGATATGACATAACAACTGACACACCTGAGTTTCTCAGATGTTTCAAGAGCCTTTTTTTTAAATACTATACTAAAAAAATCACATTTTCAAATAAATACAAATACTACGAACTTATATCTATATGATCCAGTTTAAAAAATATTTGGCGACTACTGCTTTACGTCTTAATTAAATGCATAATATACGTCTTAATTAAATGCATAATAATTAAATTATAACCGATAATTTAAATAAAAATGAAATAATATATTTTTCAATCAATCAATATATAGTTTTAATTTTTTGGAAAATTAATACAGATGACAAAAAGATCCTGTTTTTATTCTTGTTCAGCATCAACAGATTATGAAGTATCTCAAAAGTGCTTTTCTTAATTGTTGCCATACTCATTACAATAATGTAATGACATTAAAACTTGTTTTCATATCACACGATTAATTGAAAAGTGTACATAAAGCGTTCATATCGTAATATATTATAATATATAAATATAAAATTGAATGCATAGGTCATATCCCATCTCCCATTATTTAGTACAACATCCTAAAATAATTGTGTAATATTTTTAATGCTATTTATTAGATTTTTTTCAGTTGCTCTTTAGGACCCTGAGAAAAATATATATTTTTCATAGGTGCCTTGATGTTAAATATTTTATTATTTTGAGGACAGTGGGTAAATCTTTTATGTATATATATATGACTGCTATGTGTATAAATAGATTTAAAATAATTGTAAATAATATACCTCATCACAAGCGGAACATCTAGGCTTGAGCGTCTCAGCATGATGACGGCCACAATAGAGCCTTCCTTCTCGCCAGAAATAGACTAAATCTACTAGAAGCTCTCTACATACAGCGCATCTGAAGCAGGCTGGATGCCAACCAGCAGCCGGACCAGCCCTGGACGCAGATACGCACATATCCCCAGCCGATATGCCTTCGCCGCACTGTTGACAAAGAGAAAAAATCACAGGTTAATCTTGTGCAGTAGACAGAACGCCGGAGAACAGGTGCTCGGTTAAATATAACCGCAGACACAATCCTTCGAGCTTTGACGTTTCATCACGGCGTTTCGCTCCGTCGATCGAAAGTCATTATAAGTAAATAAAAAAATACAGTGTAAAGACTGTCGGTTCAACGTTTAAACGGTGGTTCAGTTAACTTTCGATGACCAGACTTTTCGATGTCTTTGGTACTTATTAAAAATATCAGTGTCTAAAGTCGATTATCGATGAAAGATAATAAACAATAATTGTTTTATGAATGTATCATTTCGAAACAAAAATATTTTTTAGTCTGTGCCTTCAAAAGCACCTTGAGCTAAAATATTATTCAAAAAGTCATAGATACGATCTTAAAGAGTAAAACACAGGTTATAAGCAGGAATTGATCTTCGTGAAGTATATTTTTTTAAATAGTCTTAAATTTACTCCAGTGATTTTTTTATCATTATTATTTAGTGTTAATGTAAGATATATTAAAAAATAAATTATTTAATTTACCACTGAACTAATCAATCGCTCTTCGTATGTTATATATTTCTTACCATATTTGCTTCATCCATATTAAGCACATATTTGCCTATTCAAACGGTAAAATATCATACTTAAAACATCTTTATTGGATTTTCCCCTATTTTGGAAACAAGCCAATGATAAGAAAATGCGGCATTAAAATGTTAGAATAATTTATACAACAGCAATACATTTTCTTTGATAAAGCACAAACCAGGAAACATTCACACCTTATACAACATTACCCGAAACAATCGTACAGCTAATCAATATGTCTTTGGTGTAGGTAAGGGAAATGATTCATGTTACGCTAACACCATATACGTTCGGCATGAATCATTACGTATTTATCGCAATTCTAGGGCGCTTGGAGTTTCTACGGTGCTACCGCAACATTTTCTCTTTATCTAGGTTCTAATCCCGGAAATCCGGGATGTCTGGTCATCCTAATTTAACCCCAGACTTTGACGCTAGGACAGTGTTACGGTCAGTCGGGCAAGTGTGCTCGGGTACACGACCTTACACCATTCATCCGTGACGTCCGGTAGTGCGACATTTTTTAAAAACTCTTCGACCTTGCTCAGTACTGGTTCAATACTAGAAATATGTAAAATTGTTTTATAAGAACATTAGGAAGCTACTAAAAAAGCGAAGGGTGACGATCAAAGATTAAGCTGCTTCTTTCGTTATCCTATTTAATTTACATATCAAGAAATTATAACAAATCTTTCACGTGAACGAATCTTAACACATGCCATGTAGTTAATATCTGATTCAGCTACATTTATTCAAGAATTTAGTTATATGCATATAAATTCAAGTTATGAAAGACGTGACAGCAAAATTCATAAGAATCACTGATTTAAAACAGTCTTAGATAATTGTAGACCAGAAAATACTTGTTGTAGTCAAAAAATTAGAGTATAAAATCAATAAAGGACAAACGTGTCCTAAATCTCGTGTTAGAATTGGAACTCAATTCAATTATCGCATCCATCCATCTATTCTATCTGGTCCCATGAACTGTGACAGCTGGTTAACTGGCGCCAATTGGCGCAGTGCTAACGCGGACCCCTCATTCTGGATTTGATTGAATTCGTCAATTAACTCATGACCCATCGGATTAACTGCTTTATATGATTATAACGCGACATGTGATTGATGCGTAGTTCGCTTATTAAGGTCCCATTTTCCGGTGAGCTAATAATAAATATGAATAAATATATTAATACTTCCCGTGAGATGTATAGTATTTATTTATTATATAATAGTAGAGTCATATTTCTATATTGTCAATTTAAAATATAAAATTTATTATTAAATTAAGGTTGGAATAACTTCTCAGACTAATAACTCTGAGGTTGCGGGTTCGAGAACCAGCAACAGCACTCAAATTTTTATTTAAAAAAAATGTGGTATTTTAAAAAAAACCGGCCCAGCTGCATTGACATATCTTGCTTACAAATTATTTTCGATTTTCTAGAGAATTTTCGAGAAATTTTGATGAATTAAAAAAATTATGTAATATATAGTATGTGATTATAATTATACAGTATATTATTATAAATATATTTATATACGTAAAATATCTTTACTGCATTTATTTTTGGCATAATAACGAAAGTTGTAAGTGTGTCTAATTAAATACGAGAAAATTATAATTGATTAACAGAGAACCGAGTGATCGTTAAAGTTATTAAAGATTTATTGCAGATGCAAATACTCGAAGGACCAGAGAGGATCAACCTACTTCGACTGATTATAGAGCATCGAGCTACGATGGAATTTTAGGCTGTCAAATTCATAACCGAATCGTGGAGAAAATTATTAATAACAGCTGTTGCTAACTTTAACATTTTTCATATTACGAACATTAAAAAGATTAAAAAAATATGGAGTAACTCTGTGAAAAGCGCCCATACATTTTGCAATTTTCCGATTCTCACGCGGAACAGTTATCTGATTATTAATATAGTTCTTCGATTACCAAAGCAAAGATACGGCCAATTAGACTAGTAAAATTAAGAAAATCGTGAAAAAATTGCCATTAAAATACTTCTGATTTTGCATATTTTTAAGCATCTGGCACGGGTCCACCCGTTCTTAGGCAGCAGTATAAGAAATGCAGTGGTTGTAGGATATTAAAAAAAACAATCGTATAAATTTAATTGCACTATTAAGACATTTTCTCGAGAAATGAGATTTCTCGATTTGCCATTTTTCTCAAAAAATTCTCGAGAAATAATTCTCGGTAAGAAACACTATATATTATATTGTGAGATCGTATCTATATACAATGTATATTATTTTTAGCAATTTCAATCAAATACAATGGTATATATGTACGCGAGAAGTAATATTTAGTAAGAGATAATTCGCACATTTATAAGGTACGATATATAGATACTTTTAATACAAATCTTTTATCGACGGCCTTAAGAGTAAATTACTAAGGCTTAAAATTGTCAGCAAGTACTAGTTCTCTTTTTTCTAGCAGGCTTACGTACATATCATTATTTTTATACATTTTGCAATCTGTTCATTATTACATATAATTTTGAAGAAATGAGATGTTCATAACATATGTATCAAAATGGCATTATTAAGTAATTTAAATTTAATAGTGAAGCTGCCAATTCACATCTAAGTGTATTAAAAATATTTTATATTCTGACGGATATCATTTTAGGGCTTTCATTGAAAGACTACCGATCCTACGCTAGTTGCGCCGATCACATGTAAATATATGCAAATGCGTTAAACCTTCGTGTTTGCAAGACGATCGCGATGGTTTTGCTACGCCAACTTCGATCCGGTCAATCAACGTTCAAGACTTTGAATGGAAGTTGCATGGCACCAAATAAGGAACGACCTTGCCAGCTGGACGTGTGCAATTCTCCGAATGACATAGACTCGATCACAGGGCGATCGAAAGTCAAACGATGATAAAAAAATATGATGAATGAACGCTCCGTAGCGAGAGGTGTCGCGGTCCAAACGGAGATAAAGAGGAAAGAAAACGGATTCGGTCGTGATTAGATGCAAATCGGCATGGAAGCACTTAACCAGTGACTTTAAATAATGATGTTAATTATGGCCGTGAATGATGATTAGGCCATCAGCGTGCTTCTCACGGACTTCCTACCATTGTAAAACATTGTCCTGAGAGACGCGTCGTCTTCTTGTAAAGTCTAATATCCATATGACAAAACGGCAACGGCTATTACTACATCAGTAGCGCCGGTTTAATTTTTCATATTAAAATCATATATAGAGAGCGTATGTATGTAAGTGAACAGGCAATTTAACGTCTTGATGCAGAGTCATTAGCGGATGATATAATAAAAGAGAAACGGTTGTTTTCTGTACAACACAACTTTATATTGTATGTGCATGTATGTATATTATATACAAAGATAGCATACGAACAGAGAATTTATAAATACATATTTAAACCAAATAGAAGAGCTTTATGATCAAAGAAAATATATTTTTACTGTGAAGCTTTTCAGTTACAAAACATAGTTTCTTATATTATTCAAGGATAATGAATCACTGAATAAACTTATACAGGAATATAAAGAAATATGAAATAATATAGAAATATACAGGAATAATATATAATCCGTATAAAACGTAAACTACGCCACTGTTTCACCGGAAGAAACCCTGCGGAACCACAATTCATCTGCATTTTGGTGGACAGATCACCGGCGTCTCCCTCCGGTCTATAAAACCAATGACGCAAGCAAGTCTGATTCATCGTCTAACATCAGAAATGAAAGTGAAAATTTTCTATCGGCAAACGAGCATAAGTGTAAATATACTTTCCAGCCATGCACTATATAGACATTTTTCACATATGAGAAACGCTAAAAGTATGTTACGACATTAAAGTTCCGAGCTTCGGAGTAAATTTTCCTTCTACATCTCAATCTGACCACCCCAGGAGAAAAGGTGCAAAATTCAACATAGTTTTTTATCATGTCGGTCATTATAAACACCCATTTTATATTGGGCGATTCGCGGTCGGTTTTTGTCAAATAAAACATTTCCTAGATCCGAGTCTATCACCTAAGAACCTGTCTCGTTATAGCGGACACAATAATTGGGCGGCAAAAACCAATAGAGGGTTTTCTGCGGTTTTCTGCAAACGGCGGCGCATCTGCAAATTTATAGGCGGAAAAGATCACTCATTTATTATTATCTTTCTCTCTCTATTTTTCTCGGCTGTAGTCATCTCGTAAATGACCACTACTGAGGTGGTCTTTTTAATAAATCATTATCTCAACTAGAATACAAAAAAACATGCTAAAAGGTAAATATAAATACATATTACTATTTATGTTTATCGTTGAGCGAATTACTGAGAAAGTAAGCGTACTAAGAAATTAACTGTGACATGATTCAATTACGCAGGAAAAATTACACGTGGCAAAATGACGCTAAGAAAAATTACACCAATGTGTAATTTACATTAAAATAGTACAATTTTCTATAATAATAAAAGAAAATCACTCACTTAAAATGGAAAATTACTTGGGAGTTTAATAAAACTAAAATTCATCAAAAAATGTATTATTTTTATAACATTAATAAATTAATTTTAATAATAAATAGCATATAAAAAAGAGTATTATACTAACGTTAATTATTAATTTTATTTTATGATATTATAAAAATGTTGTTTTTCATTTATAATCACCAATAGAAAGCATTTATGGGAAAATGTACATTTTTGTTTTTCTTTTACTAATATATATATATATACACCGAAAGGGTTAAACGTGTTATTAAAGAATGTAAAATTATTCCAGCATGAAATTTATTGAGTGTGTAATTTTTAATTTCCAGTGTGCTTATTTTTTTTTTTTAAAACACTGATTTTATTTTTTGGCATAATCTCAAATCTTTAATCTTTAACTAAGATGGGCTTGATCTCGTTGTATTTTATATTCTCAGATATCTATTGATGTTTCCAAATGATAAGATATAATAAATATAAGTACGATAAAACGTTATAAGAGAGATAACGGCAATGATAATAAAATATCATTTAATAACATTAAACGAGCGAGTAAGCGCGAAACCCAATCAAAATATAAGTATATGAAAAATGTATTGATACAGTTATCACATTGTTTATATTATTAGTTTTATTTGTATATACTATGATTAAAGTTATTTTTTGCATCTCAAATGATTTTTAAAGCAAATTTATTACAGCATTAACTAACACTAAAATTAATAACGCATGACATTTTTCCTCAACAGCTTGTCAAAAAATGGTGTCCATTTTATTGCGAACGTGTCAGTAGTAAATGTTAAAATCCGACTAGCCCATAAATGTATAGATTGAGTTATTATAGACACGAAAAAGCGATCATCGCCAAAAAAATCACAGGTAGGCAGTCGGATCTTCTGCACGGTTCGTCAAACTAATTAACACTGCATATAGGTATACACAGACACATATCGTGAAAAATTTTCATATCTGTAAAAATCTATTGTTTTTTTTTTCAAAAACAAACTCACGCCCACTCTCAAACATAGTGAGCGCGCCTTATTATACACATTTGTAATATTTGATCATAATTTATGATTACAGTAACATATTCAGTTTGGTATGTTACCATGTTCACCTACGCCGGGCGCCACCGACAGGGATATCAAACCTTTATACATTAAAATAGTTTTTATATACCTAGATTTCGCAGATGTCGTAACAACGGGAAGGGCTCAATTTTGGTGTTTGAAATTAGAAAATTGGTGCCATCATCAAATTTCGATTACCCGCTATGATTGATGATTGAAAAAGCTGGTGGCATATATAGTGGGCCAAAGGATTCGTCAGAGTTGATTCTGGTGGTCGTGTGTGATATTTGGCCTAACGACCCAGGGTCGGTGTCTTTGAGGACGGGCCCCACCGGCGGGTCTAGAGGTCCAAAAGACTCAATAATTTATCGCCTCGTTATGTATAAAATACACTCGGACCAACAGAGATACACAGCCGAGGTGTCCCTAATAAAATAATTAAGTCGCTCTCCTTTACACGATGGGAAAATTCCTTGGGCGCATGCATCATCACGCCAGTCTCGGCACTTCATCATTCATCAATGTTACGCAACGAAAGGGTGGGAATTTATGTACATATAAAATCGGGACTCGGTGACAGTACAACGATAATCCATTAGGCCTGTATGCCAATTTAATAATTTATTTTACTAGCTGTTTATTAAAAACATAATAGAGGATTTATAGATTATTCTTAAGGGATCAACTCTTAAAAATACCTAAAAGTGCATTGCTATTCAATGCAATCGTTAGTTTGTGATTATCTACCAGTCGTTTACTGTTCCATGTCATACTGCCCCGTTTTAATTATAAATAAGTTATTACAGTGCTTAAAAAATATATTTCACAAACATTAAAATTGTATTCGAAAGCAATGTAAAATGTCACTGAATAATTTTTTTTCTCGAATATTTTTTTTTTTGGTTGACAAATAATCATACTTGTGCTTTCTTAGATGTGAAAATATCAATACTCACTAAATGATTTTTTTGCAAGATATGCTGGAATACGAATCTTAGAGTCGCATTGACATTTATGTCTGGGTAAAGGCTTTTTAGATACTGGTATAAGTGTCATTTGCAAGAATAAGAATACTAGATATATCTATTATATATAATAAGCATAGATATCCGACATTTCAATAAACTGTTGGATAATGTTAATCTGTTCTTAAACAGGTACTCACAATTTTTAATGTGCAGAGTGCAATTTGATCCTATATATACATTCATTCACGAATGTTTTTGATATAATAAAGAGGTTATTTATTTATTTTTATTACAAATCTGATCAACATGATTTGACAGGTTTCCGCAATGCGTTATGATGGCCATTATACAAACAATAATTATACAATTAATAAAATAATTAAACAGTTATGGTGCACACCTAAAATAGATAAGCACCATCCCACATATTTTTCCAGCTTCTCATAGCTATCGGGCCAAACATCCTTGTGCTTGGCACATTCATTGAGAAGCTGAGTGGCTCGTGTAAGAGAGGCGTTCCCAAGCGCTGACGTCCTGGCCGCAACGAGTAAGAATAAAGAACGCGATCGCGACTCTCAAGGGCAGTCAATAGTCATTGACACCGCGTTTTAGCATCAAGTGCTTCATTTAGTATACGCTACGTCGATAATAGCATGAATTATATCTCACCGCTCCTAGCAAAAAGGCAGTAGGATACAAATACGGATACGACCTTTTTGATTTTGATTTTGTGAATTCTCTCCAACAACAAGGAGTATTTTATATAGCAACATATGTATGCAACACTGATTATTTTATAGATGTATTATACTTTTATAAAATTGATGCACGATTCTAGGAAAACGGTCGTTGCGGCTATGTGTTGTGAAAAAAAGGACAAGGTCGCGAGAGACAAAAAGTTGATGGCGATAATGACGATGATTTGTTAGAAAGACAACGTTACATTTTTACAATGATGTTAATTATGACCATAAAGTGTATCCAACACATGTGTACATTTGACCGCATAAGATTGACCATATTATTATATTTGTAATGATTCAGTTCAAACATAGTAAATATTATGTTTGTTTACCATACTTTTGGATAAAATAGTAAATTATATGCTTAGCTAAATTTAGTATATTTGTTAATAAATTGATTTAATCGCATTGACACGCACGTTAATATATTTAACTATCATTTTGGCAACAAAACTGACTATAAAATGATTTTGGAATTATCTCGCATGCAAATCTGACGTGGACACATAATTATCGTAATTTTATCTATTCAAAGCCATTTCTGTCCATTTTTATTGTATTTTTTTGTTATACATAGTATATACACATATTATATATTAGCATCCGTACACTTTTTGACTACATTATATATATTTTTTTATATTAAGAAATATTCGGTGAAGAGTAATGGTAATCATTGAAAAAATGTCACCTTTGTGGAAAACGTGAGTATGTATACGACATCCTAAAAGAATTTGATGTAAAAATAAGCAATCTCCGTTCTTGGTCATTGTCATTGATTCGTATCTGCAAGCTGCTGGAGGGTCTTATGAATAGTGCCTTTTTGGATAATTAGAGTAATAGATTAATGTAAAACATATAATCTTGAATTAAGATTAAAAAAGTCGATAGTTTTTTTATTGATATAAAGTCATTAAATATGGATAAGGATATGCCTAAATATGAAGTTATATTTACTTAATTTAGTGTACAAATAAGCATTTATTTAATATTAACTATTTTAGTTGGACTTTACAATATACATAGTAAATTGTTATTAAATTTAATTATTTTTATTAATATTTTAGTTTTATATATATATATCTTAATTTGCTATTACACCTTTACTTGAATTTTCATATTTTAAAGCGAAATAGATAACAACTTGTTGTGCTAAAAAACAATAAGACTTCATGAAATTTATGACACCAAACTTTTGAACAAACACTGATATCTTAATAGTTTAGTTTGAATGAATTTGATATACTTTTTAGGGACATATCTGCATTTGAAGTTATGTAAAAATTAATTTTAATCTGATTTTAGAAAAAAATTTAATAGATGTTTCCTTCATATTTTTGCATAAACATAGTAAAATAAAAATGAATATGTATGATATTTATTCTATGTATTACAAATGTATTTTTATGCAGTTTTTGCTATAAATAATAGAATAGTTATTTTTTATTTTTATAGCTATCTTATTTATTAGCTATACTTAAAATTCTATAATTTAGTCGTTGAAACACACAATAGAAGAGATGCAAATTTAACTGTGAGAATTTTTTTATTGGTAATTTGATGTAAGTTAAGAAGAATATTGCAAAAAACACTCACATAAAATGTCAAGTTTCCTTTATAATTGACTATATTATATGATGAGTTGTTGTATACAATTAATATATTTTCTTGTTAACGTTTTAAGTCAACGACTCTCAAATAATAATTGGTGAGACTCCCTCTTTAAAAGATCTTGTATTTTTAATAAAATAACATTTTTAGAAATTGAACTCGCTGAAATTAATTGTATGAGATCAATAAATTTCAAGGCAAAAAACTTGGTATACTTTTTAATTATATAAGCATATTTTTGCCATGTACCTCAACTTTTTTTGGAATCTCAAGAGATGAATTGAAAAAAATATCCGAATTATATTATTATCAATTTTTGTCTTAAATTATTTTAACTCTTTTTTGAAATTGCATTCTGTAATTCTTCAGCAATCGACATATTATGATGTTTATTAATTAATTAAAGTGCAGTTGAATTAAATTTTCTTTCTTCAATTTTTATTTCAAGTTCTCTAAACATCTTTATTAAAAATTCAGTATTTATTTCTTAATAAAAGTGAGAAACTACATTGCTAGAAATCATGTTTGAATATTTGCAACTTAGTGCTTTAAAAGAATTTCCAAATTTTCATTATTTTTTAATATTGGAATGTTATGAAAAATTAAAATTTACAGTTTGAATAATAAATACAGGTGAATAAACCGTATTGATGCGAACTTTATTTTAAGCAATGTATTGCATAGAAGGTGCAATATTTTCGTCTAATCAATACATTTAGTATTAGATTAGTACTATATTCAAACTTAATGGGTGTTCTTCAGCTTCGTATTTTTCTTTAGTTTCTTCACCATTTCTTCGTCATTATAATTTGTTTTAAAAACTATTTTATGTTCATTCATACGATATTACAATTTTATTAATTCGGAAGCACCAAATATTAATGAGAAATCTTAAGTAGCCATAATAATATTAAGAAATAGAAAATTTAGTTGAACTCATTACTAAGAGTTATGCATGAAAAATACTAAATATATATTGATTATTTAATTTGGCTATAAGTATTGCCATTTTTATTGTTAATTTATCACCACGAGTAGCGGAAGTTTTGAGTCAATCTAATCACGGGGTTTCAATCGTCGATTGACTCATTCATACACTATATAATTTTAATTCACGTCCAAATTTAGGGTGAAAGCAGCGCCTGCATAATATAGCATAGCACAGTGATCCGTTGAGATTATTTCCTAGGAATCGAGCTTGTCGGGCCGCATTCGACAGGTCACAATTCGTGGTAAGGTAAATCCGCGGCGTGGTACATTCCTCACGCCCCGAGTGCCGTCTTTTGTGCGGACACACGTTTCATCTTCTGCCACTGGACCACCTTTGTAGAAAATTGTAGAAAAACCAACCACCTTTGAGACTTTAAGGAGACCGGGTGACTGAGCGGCAGCTGCCTTTTTTATTGAATTTATTTCACATGTATTACTAACCAATTGGAACAACCTCAATAACCTGATGTTTCTAATTTATAATAAAATAATGCTATGGATCAATTGATTAAATGCTTCATTACATATTTAATTAATCTAAACTTAAATTTAACGGATATAGTATAATAGTTATATAGTAATATAACCCATGTTTGGAAATTATTCAACAAATAATTTATATACAATTCAAAGAATGTCTAAATACCTTCCGATCAAGGTGTCGTCCGCTGTCATTACCTGAGCACAAATACGCATCGTAAATCCATCAGTTTTTTGTTGTTGTCCTAATAGTTAAATATACCGGAAAATTGGCAAAGCCCATTTGTCTATGTGACATGTTTCAGGTATTTTGCCGACGTTCGTGCGCCTTTTGTTGTGGAATATAATATAATTTCAACACTTTTTGTACATCTGGATATTTTTGCACATGTCTACGTTCGCGTGCAGTATAATATACGAAAATATGAATTCATTATTGCAAAAAAATCGGCAAAATATTGCATGCGAAAATATGCATTTCACACGACATTTTCGGACACACAACGGACGTTATGAGTGACGACTGTTGTGTATACATTTTTTTAAATTAAATTATGTAATTTTACATTTGTATAATAAAACAATGACTTTTTATGAAGGTTAATATATGTCTATAAAAAATATCAGACACATCGCCTTGAGAAAAATTAAAAAAATAGTATTATATAATACATTATTGGTTTTCTTACGCCACAAAATGTAAAATATATTTAAAAAACATGAAATAGTTTCTATAAGATATAATCTTGAGTAATCTAGATAACATTTCTGATCACACGAATGAAACTGGCTATTGATTTGAATAAATGCACTAAATGTGAAATTAGCTTGATTTTAAAATAGTAGTTTTATATGTACATACATACATATATTTATTTTTTTAAATTAAATTAAGAACATCGTAAACTAACAGGTTATCCCAATGCGTCGCGATGGTCGAAAACAATACATTGTATTATCAAAACAAATACACAAAAATATATATTTAGAATAATACATATTAGAAAGAAGCAAAAAAAAAAATATATAAATAAAATGAACCGGACCAGCTCCTCGTAGCTGACATTAAACATATCAATCTGCAATGCCAGCATATTAAGGAGACGGATAGCGACATCCAAAGGTCAGTTGGCAAGTGCAGAAGCTTAGCTCCAATGGACATTAAAAAAGGACGCGATCGTGATTCTCGAAAATGCTCTAGAACCCAAAACTGGAATTCCTCGAGAATATCTGAATTGTCCACACCACCCTTCAGTAATTTGAAAAATGCTTAAGGACATACAACTTTCTGCGAGAACTCAATGAATCGTATCCCAACGCTCCTAAGAGAAAGACGCTAGGATATAATAAAAAAATTCACATATGCTTCGAATAAGAAAATTTTATAAATATGTACTATATTATTATATGTGTAATATATATTTTGTATAATTTTGATTCTAGATATTCAATTCATTAAAAATGCTGAGTATCGCATTTAAAAGTACCTTTGTGCTATTTAGTACTATTTTGTGAAAATTAGTTAACTCTACGTTTAGTGTAAATTTATTAAATAATTTCATTGTAATGCACATCTCTAAAGTATAAAGTAAGCATAAGAATTTCTTAACTTTCCTTTTAGTAAATATCAATACTGTGTAAGTAGATAGTTTACTAAAAAACCCTGTGAAAATGACAAGAGGTAAATTATTTGATACATATTGAAGTAATCAATTATATTTTTGTCCTTCCTGTAAATTTGACAATTATGAAGTTCAATTTTCACTTAAGACAATCGATATTAATATACTAATAATAACAGTAATCATAAACTAGGCTATCGTGTGTCTTTTATAGTGCTTTATATAATCTCAATTCGTATTACTAAGAATAGGGCATTTAAAAGTAGCCCGAAAAGGTGTTTAAATCGTCAATATAAAAACAAATATATTGCTAACATTTAACATTTAAAATATTTGTGTCTGAATAGGGTTGAGATTAGGATTCTCCGGATCGAAAGCCGTTATTGAGCTCTTTCGGATAATATTTGTGCACTTATCGCAATAGCGTAATTTAAACAAAATATTAACTTGTACCTGAGAGCACCTGAGCTCACTATACACTTCCCAGAATAGTCAAAATCTAAATACCTGCCGATTGGCAAAAATGAATGGCTTCCACCGTAATACAAATATTTTGAAAGGACTTTTCGTGGGAAGTCCTTTTGAGGCCGACCGACGTCATCGCAAGTGAATTTTTGCCCATTCACAAATAGTAAATCATTTGCAAAGTAAATACATGACGATCCTTTCTCACAGTACTCTCTGATACCTCCGATATCGGTAATGTCAGGTCTTGAGATAAGACAGAAACGAAAAAAAAATGTATAAGAGAATTAAAATGCGTTCACACGGATTGTGTTTCATTCGAAACGACAAATTGTGTTTGTTATTACCATTGTCGTCGTGCGTGTGATTGTTGAGTAATGATATGTAATTTCTCAAAGGTTCAAACAGGGCTCAAAAGGGTATTGATTTTTAAGACAAATAAGATGTCACGACCGTGTGGTCAATCAATCATTCTCGTCGCGGCGATGGTGGTATTCCTCTGACGATTTCCATTGTTGTAATTATCGCCGGTGGTGTATTGATAGAGTTCCCCTGGACCATTAATGGTATAATACCTGACGTGTCTGGCTTTGAATGGGGACGGTCACGTGTGTGGGGTCCAAACCGCATTTTCTCTGTCGGCGCTTCTTTCTCCTCGTCACCCTCATTGTCCCATAATAACACTAATAAGAAGTCTACCTATATGCCGTAGAATGCATCGGCAAAACGTGTTTTTACTTGTGTAACAGAAAAAAAGTTTGCACCTAAATAGATAGCACATTTAGGATTAGGCATTCAGGGTTTCGGCTATTAGCTGAATGTCCGCTTATTATAGATAGCTTATTGTAAACTTGTCTGTTATATGTTTGAGAATATTTCCTATTATTGGCTTACTAACTTTATTCTGGTCGATATAATATTTATATTAAAATATTTTTTGCATAGCGTTTAAAATCTATGCTTATAAACTATAGCTCAAAACTAAACTTTGATTTTTTTAATATGTTTTATAATCTATCATAACAACCAAAAATATTTTTAAATCCTATATATAAAGTAATAATATTTTAGCAACGATGATAATTTTTAAAAACATATTATTATGTCATATATTTTAAAAATCCATAAATTAAATTTAGGGCTCAAAACTAAAACTAATATAAAATAATCAATAATAAAAATACAGCCTAAATATACATATATATAGTATATTCTCGATTATCCGGGATAATTCTTGGGAGGAGGGGCACGTATAATTCAAAAACACAGATAATCCAAACTATGAATTTTTATTTGGTTTTAAAACATGTATAATAAATTCGCAATACAGATTATCATTTTTTTGAGAATATTTTTCCATATTTTTAAAATGTATGCCCTGCAATCAAATATAGGGAGAAAAAAATAAAAGAAAATTCTTTAATGAAAAGTAAGAATGTCAGTTATGAAATCGTTATTCAACTATAACAATTTTTATATTTATCCAGAAAAATGTAATCAATCCATTTTCAATATTGATTGTTAAAAAATACAGTTGCATTTCAAATTTGATCATTAGCGTCAATATTACAATATCTTATCTTTCGTATAAAAAGCTCGCGCATAAACAAGCTCGTTGCCAATTAGCCGGCAATCCTGCGTCACACTTTGAGAGCCGCTGATGGATAGCGCCAGTCGTGGTCGGCGGTCGAGAGATTGTTTAATAGGTGAGCCCGGGACAAAAATAAAATGGGAATTGATCTTTGGAGCCGCCGCCGAGACAGCAGCCTCCCATTATCTTGCGGTCCGATCGATCGCCTAATCGAAAACCCAAATAACGCCTTATCTAGCGTCGAGATCTCTCAGATATGTCCATAAATAAGACAACAACTCTCTCCTCTGTTCACCCTTTTACCAAAGGGCCAAATAACAAATTTCGTATAATCCGACAATGGGGTTTTATCATCGGTTCCCATAGAATTTAAATCAGATCAGAAGTTTTCAGATTTGACCACGCTGTTGATACGGAAATATAAGTATATTCATATTGCTATATTATACTACGGCAACATAAGATTTAATTATTGTTAAACGTTAATATAAGAAAAACTCAGATGTGTGTGGAACGCTCTGAAGTTAGTTGCGAGTGAAATTATAAATATTTTTTAAATTATTTCATAGATTTATTTTATATTTTGTTGTGGTCGATGTCTACATAACTGATTGAAAATAATTATGATTGAAATATCTGAAATGCTTTAAAGTTTAGGCAATGTAAAAAATACGTCATTTATAAATATTTATGATCAGTTCATTTTTTTATATTTTGGTTAATTTATGGTAATTCTTTTGCGATACGATACTACAAAAAAAATTTAAAAGATAATGGTACGAATTTCAGGCAATTTGTATAAATTATTACATGTTGAGATTGACTCATAACACATTTAGAACACTTCTTCATTTATCTTTGATTTCAATGCAATTCAGCGAGCTTGGGTATATGCTTGTTAATGTCACGTCTGTCTTTTTTGGCACTAAAGCTTATGAATTTTTCAGTAACTGTTTCATAAAGTTTATTTGTAGACACTTTCCTTTGTTCAAATACAATCAATCGCTTATCATCTACTAAAACGACATGTTCAACCGCGACAATAAATAGGTCTTTGACTTCTTTTTACATTACGAATGCCACTCTTTCTTTTCTTGCATTTGAAACAGCATTTTGTTTTTGGATAAATATCGTTAAGATGCCGATCACCGTCAATAGCTTTGCGTCGGTTAATCTGACCGTGACTTTCACTCGCGACAACCCAGGTAGGAGGTCGGTACTAGCATCGGTCCGCACACCTCGGACTAGTGCAAGACTAGATGCCCTCTAAATCTTCTGTGCATAGCGCTATAAGCAATTTTGTGTAATTAAATGTAATTAAAACACATTATATATCATACATATTATAGCTAAAATCGTATGAAATTATTATACAAATTGCCATATATTGTATATTATTACAATACTACGTGTATTTAGAATTGTGTGATTAATTATAGTCGCTCTGCGAAATTTAATTAAATGGGCAGCGATCTCGCCCACAGATTGAGATTCGCTATTGTTGTTATTGCACTTCGAATACAGGTCTAACAAACAAATGGGAGCAAAAAAATTGAGACTTTGGAGTATGCGTGGAATGTGCGCGATTTCGACGATGATTCACCTTGTTGAAACGCTTGTAAGAATTCAACTCGCGCAATATAATCTAATCGACCTTAATTAGGAACCGAATGAAAATAAAAAAGTTCGGAATCTTGTGAAAAAAATCTCGTTTATTTGTATTTGTACAAAAAGGCCGTTGATAACGATCGACCTTCTTCGAGAATTCAGGTTTGAAAATCACTTAAAAAGGTACGTGCGAAATCCGAGGGCGATAAATTAAGCCTAAATTGTCATTTGAATAGTGGCAAATAAACGAAAACGGCAAGTTTGTATTTATACGCATTGTGTATATTTTTATTCGAATATTGAAGGACTTTTTAGTGAAATATTTGTGATCTAAAAGTCACAATAGGGGAAAAAAATTGCAACCTGAAATAAGTAATTAAATTATAAAGTATTTTTTATGTAATCAATTATATAAAATCAACGTACAAGTATAAAACGCCATTTAATCATCGCAAATTCCCGGCACGGGTCGTCTGGTTCTCCATAATGGCTGAGAGTCGTCTTGATGGACATCAGAGATGAGACCAATGGCTGGCGTGAGATAATCTTGCGGTTGTTTCTTAACGAAATGTTATGTTTTGCCGTTAAATGTGTATTTGCACACTTGAAGATTGTTACCGGCGGGTGGGAAACAGTTACGAAGGCAGCACTCACCAGCGGCGAATCTTGTTACCAAAAACAATAAAATAAGACTCCATTGTTTATGATACCCGACTGATTAATGAATTGCAAGAGCAACGTATTCGCGTTTTATTGATCTCAAAAATACAGACTCTCTTAGATAATAGAATATCTGATTCTCGACACTTGAGTATAATGAGAATAAATACTTATTCAATTTTGTGATTAAAGTAACTAAATTTTAGGGTCATTTTTTATATTTATCAGTATAAATTAACGTTAAATAATATAAATAAATACAAAATGTACATGCAGTGATTATATTTTGTTACATAAATAATTTATAATACAATAATCACATATATTTTTAATAATAATTGCTATTGACTATTCTGCAGTAACATTATAGTATGAAAATAAAATGGTTGTTTAATAAAATAAATTAGGTAGCACCAGTGGCGTAGCTAGGGTATGTGCCGCCCGGTGCCGCCCCCCCATTCATTTTTTAGCAGGGTCATAAAATTAGCATTTCTTAAAATAATAAATTTATTATTGTTAAGCTCTTGCTATTCGTAGATTTACATAAATTTTAGTTTATTCAGGGTTAAGAACCTAGACGATTCCATCGCGAATATGCCGTCCCCAAGCAAGTGCCGCCCGGGGCGGCCCGCTCCCTCCGCCCCCCCCCCATAGCTACGCCACTGGGAGCACAAGTCAGTCAATATATTATTTTGTAAATTATGTTCATTTTAATTAGGTGAATTCCGTGATAAATTTTAAACATGACTTTCACTCTTGATTTTTTTCCTTAAACCTAACACTTCCCAGAAATGAAATGAGCCATGATTCTTTCGGTAAATAAATTTAAATTTTCCACAGAAACTCATATGCTTTTGAAAATATTTAGATTTTCTGAGAAATGCCAGACAAAATCATTATTAGATAACGATTACACCCTTTGAGTATAAATAACGGGTGGTCCCTGCATAATAGAGATATTTTAACACTTGAAACACGAATTCACCCCCCGCGATCTACAATAGCCGCAACGATCTAGATACGACATGGATCGCTTGTCGTCGTCGATATCAAAGTTTAAAAAAACTATCTAATTTTCAATGAATCAATTTGTCGAGATCTTGGCGATAAGCGACGATGATCTCACGTCCAATTGTCGTCCTTTGTGTACCAAATTGAGCGGAGGACAGGGTGAATGGAAAATGTCGAGGAGCGAGATGACTATGTAAATCCTTTCCGAAGCATTTGCATATCGTTGAAAAATAAAAAAAAAATGAGGCGGACAATATTTTTTCAGTTCGCTACGGAAAACAAGTAAATAAACTTGGCATGAATAGCTGGTGATTTCGACACCAAGGTTGACTAGGAAGCTGAGGCTTTTAGCGTCCCTGAATTGCTTACCCGCTGCGATAATAAGACCATGAAAGAGACCGATGAGACATTACCGTCTGCATAATGTAGGGATAAAGCGACAATTATCATTTTGATGGATAATCGAGGGTTTTGATCAAAACAAACCAATAAACCTATGCGTGAATGCTTGTTTGTCGAACTAAAATGTGATATTGTTATTTTGTGTTTGTAACAAATAATGACATAATAACATGATAGAATCTCATTTTGCTTTGATTCCGCATTTGTTCAAAGTAATATGGCGTTATTAAAATGATAGAGAGCAACAACATCAAAGATGTATCTAATACCTAAATCATATAACATGATTCAATTACTAAACTTTGAATTAGGATGATACAGATATGATTAACGTGAATTTATTAAACTAGCACTATTATATACAATAAGCAATTAATATAATCATTGCGATCTAGTTTGACTTTTAATCACTTTTATGTTCATTCTTTTCATTATCTGTTGACATTTATTAGATTCAGTTAAGCTTCTTGATCCATCTTAATCTTGATGAATCTATTAGAACAGTTATTGATTAACATTCATTAAAACGGTAATTACTAATCCAAACGTTCCGTTACCTCTTATAAAATTCAATGGATTACCGAGCGGATATTGTCAGACACAATTCGCAGTACTGATACCGCATGCAAATAGTCACCGGTCATGATTTTCGATTCTGTCTTCTTGTCATTGTTTAGTCACATAGTCGCATAGCTGATGAATTGCGGTAATGATCGCACACGCTTTGTAGGTCGTACGCTCCTTTGGCGAAGAGACGTGGATGCTGTAAATTAGCAGTTTCATAACGTCCGTCTTTATAATGAGGAAGTGAGTCCATCCCAGCTGGACCACGATTGAAGTGCACCGAGACATGCTCTAGATTAATAAGATCATTCTGCTCACAAAATTGTTTTTTTTTATCTTATTTTTTAAAATAAACCGCATTAGTATGTATATGTGCCGTATGTACGCGCTCATTGTTATGTAATGAATTGTGCGTTTTTTTATTTATTGCGATGTACTATGTTAGTATGGTTGAGCATGATTCATCTCCATTATCACCGTTATTGCCGTTCATCATGTCACATATCCTGGCGTTTGCTTGTTGTTCGCTATGATCATCTTGCACCATTAGAGTTGAAATAGACGCACCAACTATATGATCTATAAGTGCGTCTAAATAAGAAAATTGTGTCGTGTTCGTCATTAAACACACGTACACAATTTTATTCAGTGGATGTAAAATATTATAAATAATAAGCCAAGAATTAAACCATCAGAATTGTATAAATAAATATTTTTTATTAGGCTAACCTATGTATTGGTCCAACAAAAAGTTATTTTTAACAAGATGCTTTATCGTGAAATTTACACGTTATATGCCTTGGTTATCGGTAGTATAGTTTCCAAGATTTCGATTTACGTCAACGTTGCTTCAAATCTAACAGGTGACAACGCAATCGAGATAAAGACGGTAAAACAAACCCATCGTTTCGAAAAATTCTTCAATATTTCAATGATCGATCGTTTACTGCGAACGAAGTTTAACGTTAACAGAAATGTATCACTACAAGAACGCTCGGACAATATGTTCGCTCACTCATATTCCAGTCTGAACATTTTTCCCAGGGTATTCCTACAATCACTCATCGGTCGCATACCGCCATTAAGCAGAGCAAACAGAATTAACTGATAATAGATACAAATGAAGGTGTTTTGTCATCCTTTTTTGCGATGACAACAAGAAAAAAATACATGCGATTTTCAGTTATCTAACTTCTAAACGAAGTTGCCATGACTAACTTTCAAGTTAGTCATTTTAATTTTACGAATAGCTATTAAATGCATTATTACTAATCTTTATATACAATGAAAGACAACGCATTATTTGCTACCTACAGATCATAACAATTAATTCTTAGAGAAGGAATAGCTATAAAATGGAGATATTTGAAAAATGTTGTTTAATTATATCTATAAAATATATATTTTCATAACTAAGTCATGCCCACTTGAATGAGAATCCATCATTCCTTTCACGTCTGATATTTATCCTTCTAGTCCTTGAAAAACAGTTTATGACACTATACACTCCTGTAGTTTAAACGAGATTTTCTGAATAGTCTTATAATTATTTTAATTTGGCCTAAATAAATTTCTTAGAACTTTGAAATTTAGTAACATTATAGATGAATCCACATATTTCATAACTTATTACTTTTAATTTCTGAGGGTGCTTTCTAAACATATTGACGCATTCACTGTTAGTTTACGATGGTTTTAATTTAGTTTAAATAAATAAATTATTATTCATCTCTAGAGGATTCATATTCAGTGCTTTATATGGATTTGCAATAAATGGAAAAGCCTCGAAAATAAACGGTAAAATATATCTTTGAGATTCTAGTTCGTTTCATATAATGTTAAGATTACACAGGATGAGAATGATAGGATAATTCGCGAGCTCGACTGATTGTATTTGATCAAAGCAATAAGGAAAAACGGGGAAATCTTAATTGAGAGATATAGACCATCATGTGTTGCCGTTGAAAACATATTAATGACATACTTCATTGTTTTTATTTTATTTTTTAATAAAATTATTAGTTAAAATTATAAATATCATATTACAACTTGTCGAAAAAATATATTTAATGTTACTTATTATAAAATATAAAACTATTTATCAAATATATTCATTGTTAGCAAATAAGCTTAAACTTTAGATTATAACGAAAGCTTAAATAAAAACATTACTCAAAAGCCGAAAAATAGTACTCAAATACATTTTAATTTATTATATTTTCATGCAAATTTCATTACAAAATAACACAATATATTTTTACATTGATATTAAACAATTTTAAGAATGTAATTTTGCTAAGTTTGTGATTGATTACCGTTTTATCAGTGAATGCTACTGTCATATATAATATATAAAAACATCCAACTAGATAAGAATTAAAAAAATAGGAATACTATTTTTATATATCTTTTAAATAAAAAAATCCATAGATTTAATTTGAAAAGCAGTGTATTTAATATTCATTTATAATTAAAATTAATATAAAAATTCTCATTACACAGCCAATTAATTATAATTTTTTTGTTAAAAAAAAGTAAATTGGAAATTACGAAGCAAACATTACACATATTTTAATAATATGCCACAGCATTTTCATAAGGGAAAAAAATAATTTTCCCAATACGTATAAGGTTTTATTTATGGAAAATGGATACATTTTCACACTGTACCGCAATGTGGATTTATTTTAGTTAAATTTGCAGTCCATGCTTTTAAAATGTTACTTTATATGTATATATTGTATTAACGGTTTCGTTTTTGTAAAATGGTAGATGTTGGTTATTTAAAATATAGGATTATTATATACACCTTTTAATAAATAAAATACTTAAAATTTTTAAGAAAAAAATCTGTAAAACGCCTGCATTTGAAACACGCGTTTTTTTCGTATCACTGTCTCAGCACATATAATGGATATTACATACAATATAAATAAAAGTTCATAATAGCAAAAATGATCCCTCTCGAGGGTCGCTACTCCGCCTCTTTCCGTCCGGCCAAAGTCGTCACATACAAGGTGCCATGAACATGCGTAGACAAGAAGAGCAAACTTTGGAGAGATTTTTTTGGGACTAGTCGACCGTGCATTGTGGATTTAAATTGTGAAATTAAATAGTGAAGAAAAAAATGGAAGTGTGCCCCGTGTTGGCGAGAGGGTGTCTTTGCTTCCGACAGATGGTAGGCGCGTCGCTCTTTGTGCGTACTCATAATAGTTCCCTTTTTGACAAACACTGGCGCGTGGAAGCGCTGCGCAGCGAGCAATTTTTCATCATGATTTATAATCACCTAGATATTGAGAGTATATATTGAACGGAATATAATAAAAATACAATTGATTTTTAAACATAAATCAGGTAATGGCACATTAAAAAATATATTAAATACATCTATAGTTAACGAATTAATTTTGTAGAAAAATATTTTTTGCATATTTATTATTTTATAATATGATATAAAAATGGTTAAATATGCTAGAATTAAAACAAACTTGTAATTTAATATATATGTATGAACATTAAGTTACTTTTGGAATTTAACATAATGTGAACTGTAAATAAAATAAAATTTACGTATTATATTGATCTTCTTTATAGAGTAATTGATAATTTTTTTATGTATATTATATAATACATATGAAATTTTATAAATTGATAAAAATAAGTAGATTGAGTATACCAGAAACTAGGTCTATACAATAAATATTTTATTAAGTTTTCAATATAATATAATGCACCTGAAAATAGTTTTACAGCTCACGTGAATAATGGACACCGTTCGATTGCGTCACCACAGAGTCGTTCTATTCGAATAGATTACTATTTATCCAAAATTGAAACAACCTGTAATGGCCAATCGTTACAGTGTTGTAACGACCCCGAGTTTTGCGGTTCACCGATTTGGCAGATATAATCGATGGATGGAAGCACAGGTACGATACTCTCTGAATAATGATAGATGTCAATGCGGAGAATCCAAGCATGTCTAAGTAGAAACAAACGCCTTCAGACCGTGACAGGCGAAGAACCGCGAGATTGGAGATTTAAATGCTACTTCCAAAACTTCCGAGAAATATAGAGATCTCTGTATCGAATCGCACTAATTGAAGAAAGTCTTTCAGGTTCGATTGGAGGGTTGCAGCCGGTCGCTCTCTGGTGGAAAAAGCGTGCTATAATGTTTTATAATTATGAAGCACATGCTTCTCGCAGTTTATCGGCGGGTACTTAAGAAAAAAATCGTGTGTTCACATACACACACATCCCCGTGCCGCGGCACACGTGCTGGCGGCCTGTAAGATGAAATATATGGGTCGCTTGATCGCTACCGCAAACATTTTGAGGTTGTGTTGACGATCCCTGTGCTTCTAAACAAGAGGGTCGTAAGAAAACTTCGGGAAAAGACCACCAATTCTTACAATTTGTATTATAAATAATATCTTTAAATACGCCACTATTAAAAATTTCCAAATACACGAATATCGAAAAGTAGACGATAAGTTATTAAAAATCGAAATATACAGTTACCACATAAAATTATAAAAAATAATAAAACTTAATATATTATTATTAAGTCAGAGATCTATTGATCATAAAAGATCAATAAACCATAGATGTTTTATAACTGTGAAAAAGATAAATTAAAAAAATATTATAAATAATCAATAGCATAAGAACATCGCCACTTTTGATTATTTATCGATTAGTGTATTTTACTATAAAAATAAATATTTCTAAATTTAATAGGGTGTTAATAATAAATGCATTTTATAATCAAGTGCTTTTATCGTCGGTCCAACGATATACCCACAGTTTGATCTTTACGCAGATGCTTCCAGGCCGGTAGGTTACCTAAGCAGGCTGAGTCTATACGCGAATGTAGATATGATATTTTTTATATAAACCCCCAAGTGCAAGTACTCCAAAGGGCAGCTGCTTCTAAGTGGTTGGCGGAGGGGCGGTCGACTACGGAACCAGCTCACAATGCCGTCAATCCAAGTTCCGTTCTTTGCTCGCTGTCATGGGGTCTGTCTTATTGGAATGTATAATAGCTGCGAGGTTTTCTAATAATTATTTTTCTTTCAAAAATTAGTTTTCAATCATTCTTATAAGCAAGAAAATTTATTCTTATAAGAAAGTTATAAAAACAGCGTTAAATCGTGTGGGTGTATTTATAAGGAAGTTGCTAATTGGTTAGTGCTTTAGGGTGATATAATTAAGGCTAGATAAATTCCAACCCTTTTTACGATAAATTTCGTCAAGTAAATTAACTTTACATCTACTTAATTATGAACTGATTTAGAGATAGTAAACAACACATTTTATCTATAATAGTGTTTTTATATTCTTGAATAACTAACAAGATAATTGGACAATAGATAAATATATACTTAAATAAATTATGCCTAGAGAAATATATCTTACCCCTCATTTGTGGATATAAGGTAAACGACATCATTGTTAATAAGTTTCTTAAATGTATATAAATACAAAACTTAACCAGGCGAATCTATTTACACAGCTAAATAAATTTCGAAGAGAAATCTATGTAAATTTTATACTATAACAATGAAAAGTATTATTGTAACAAAACTAAACTAGTGTTATTTTCAAGTTCTATATTTAACGATTCGTTTCTTTAACTTTTAAAAATATTTACACTATTTTAATAGCATTGTATTAATTAATATTAAATATAATACTGTATGTATTTATTATTATTAATAATAATAATAAATATGAAGCAATCTAGTGAGTTAGATTTATTTTTTAAAAATGGCAAAAACTATGTTGATAGTTTTATTTTTATATACCTTAATTTTAGGATTTTTTGGGCTTTTACAGTGGCATTTTCTACCAGAACAATAATGATGAACTAAATCTATATATTTCTAAAAATCAATTCGCATGTATAATAAATATAAACAATCTTTAACTATCAAATATAGTAAAATATTGATTTGAAATGTTTCTTTTTAATTTATTTTCATCTTTTTTCGGGCTACATTTAAATGCATCAGGAAAAGTTTGCTATTCTTACATCTCGATTGATTTTAAAATACATATTGTAAAGATATAGAAATTTTTTTTGAAAATACTATTATTGTTCTAAATCCACCATTGAGTGAGAGAAAGTCCATCCGTTAATTCCACTAAACTCATATTTTTAAATTAAATTAAATCGTTTTGATATTCCGATTTACCAATCTGTGAATTTTTTGAGGATTAGGCTGTACAAATTCGCGCGTTAGGTGCCGAGAAGAAAGCAGGTGCGAAGCTGTTCTGAAGTTGAAATGATGTTAATAATATCATCTGAATTAAGTATATTTATTTACTTTTTATATAACCTGTGTTTATATGCTTGTATGTACATACAAAGAATGCTTCCGTCGTATGTATTTTTTTAAATAAAAAATAAAGCATTATGAAGCTGCAATTATTTGAACAGGTTGGCGCGGAACAAGCAAGTTTACGACGTTAGCGACTTTTACCACACAGTTCGTCGAACTGTTTTTTCTCCTACACCGAATCACTCAACGCCGTTTCTCTACAGCGAACCTTAAAAAAACATCCCTTCAACCCTTTGGCGATTTTTTCATACAAAAAACCCTCGTGAACTTCCACACGTTGTGATTGCGTATCAGGCGGGTGCATTGCCCTGGTCTAACATTCAGTCAGTGGAGAGAGCAGAACAGTTTCGGCGCCGGAGCGTGACATGTCGCAGCCGGGGTGTGTGTATAATTTGACATCCGACCCGGGACCGGTGTGTCCTGTAGGACACGCTCCTGGATGCTATGCTAGCGCCATGTGTCGCGCGGCTAAGCATCCTCCTGAAAGGCTTCTCGGGCACGCGACCCCCGCGACAGATGAGCCGTGAAAGTGTGCCCTCGAGACCAATTTTGTGTGGATACTTCCAAAAATAATTATTGGGACTCGATAAAAGGAAGTGGAAGGTATTTTAAAGCATCTGACAACTGGCTCGTATCTATTGTAAGATATGGTCGTCAATCTACTTATATGAAAATAAACCGTAGAATGAAATCTGTTTCTATTCCTCTTGTATATATTCAAGGACGATAAATTATGTGGTTAATATTAAATTAAAAATAAATAATATTATTTAATAGTTATTTTTCGACATTTTTCAGTGATGCTTTCAGTGACTTTGCAAGTGTATAAACATAAGTAATGTTGCATTATTGATATAGATAACTTTCACTCAATAGTAGAGTAAAGCAATTTTAACTTTAAGTAAAGGAACTTTTTAGTTTTTATTATACGTATGTATATCCCAATATATTTTTATGACAAACTTTAATTAAAAATAAGTTATCAGAAACTTTAAAAGGCATACCCAGAACAATATGCACGTGCAGTATACTCTTTATTATCTGGTTAGCAGCTTATTAGTGCTAAAAATAGATTTCTATTTTTTTAATGACAATACGCGTGAACTTTTAAAATTATTCATTTAAGGGGACTGAAATAAAAAAATCCTCTTGTTTAGAACTCAATTAAACAACCTATTTTTATTTTTTTTTATTTTTAATACATATAAGATATTCTCTATGAGCTGAATGAGCTCATTATTAGAGAATTTTCAATACTAAATATGTACGACCTAGCTCGATTTTAATTAATCATCCCGATATTCATACATGAGATTTAGAAAATCTAGATAAACCTGATGATGTTCAATGGGAATTTTAATTATATAATATTCACGACACGATAGAAATTTAAAAACAGGTCCGTATGGGATTCGAGAACCCATGTCTTTCAGGTCAATAATCAGAGACTTATACCACTCGTCTATCGTGCTGGTTATATTGATGTTTTCATAAAAAATAACTAGAAGAAGTAAGAGCATTTTATTATGTATGCATCCTTTTTGTTTTTGAAGAAAATATCGGAGAAATATTTTATAATACAAATTTATTTTGAAAACTGGATATTTTTTATTAAAAGCAATTTCACTTCACGTTTTTAAACAAAAATATGGCTTTTTGCTAAATTTTAAATACATACAATCTCAAATTATTTCTGAACTTAATCTTAAAGTTTATGTAAAAAATGTAAAAAAGTATTAATCGCACATACATTTATGTTTTTTGCAAATTTTACTAGCGTTTTTCTTGCTTTCTCATGTGAAATTTTTAAAGCATTCAATAAATGACTACAAATTTTCAGACTTTTCGGTATTTTTTATGCGTGCAAAGAGAGGAACATCATAAGTTCTTAAGATATCTATGTAAAGGCTATCAAATAAATTATGATGTACAGTTGACCCCCCAATAACACGGTAAATTGGGGACGTGCTATTTGAATACGTGTAGTTGGGGGACTATAAAATACTAGTATCTTTACTCTGGCAACTAGAGTTGATTTTCTTTTTGATTAAAGAATAATTATATTCAGGATCACAAAAAATTAGTAGAGTGATATCGGCAGATAGGAACAGGCGATGTTTCTTATTAAGCAGAACTACGCTACTCCTTTTCTTTCTGCAAATTTATGATCGGTGATGGGCGACTAGTCTCTATTCATATATTAAAGACTAATAATCTAGGTCATTGTAAAAATAGGGCTACAATTAAAAAAAAGCTATGAGCTAAAATTGGGAGACTGAATGAAAAGCGTAAAACTACATTGTGAGTGATATAAATAATTCAATTCTAGAAATAAATTTATACCTAAGGCGCTATAGCATAAAGCAATGTTGAATTTGTGCTACAAATTATTAAAAATATAAATATTGAATATATTTAGCAATTAGCATCACTTTAATTAAATTAAATTCCAGATTGATGTAGATGAACTCTTATTCCTAATTTAATAAATTTAATAGAAGACAAAAAGACACACTGAATTAAAAATTGTAATATTTAAAACAATATTTTTATTATTGTTCGTTTCAATTTATTCTGAAATATTTAGCACATTATAATATTTTTAGAATTGAACATTACTTCAATCACTGTTGTTATATAAAATTTAGACAAAGAAAACCCGTTGTTATCTAGATTATATTTTTCTTAGTTTTATAAAAAAAACTTAAAGAAGATCAATAAAATTATTTGCATTAAAATGAGTTATTAATGATGATTTAGGATTCCTGATTTTTCATTAAATTTTGTACAATAGCAAACAATACTAGTAAAAGTACTTGTTAATGTTTTTTTATTATCTGTAATATTCAATCAAAATATATAAAAAAATTATATGTACAATATTAACACCCCTAATATGACGAAACTCATAATTTTTGACACGGCCAAAATTAAACTTTCCGGTTGTAATCGCGACGTTTTAATTGATTTTTAGGATATCGCCCAATTGGACATCCTGTAGCATGCACTTTTCGCACGATAAAAATTGCACGTTTCCGATATTTTGTACCGCAGGTCGGCGCCACTCGAGTTAATAAAATTAAATAGCTATTAAACATTTCCAGATCATTTTACCATATATTTAAGTGCACAACCGCAAGTGTAAAAAAATCAACTGTCACACCTCAATTGTTGATTGATAACGGGATTTTCATCGACCGATTAATCATAAGTACTAGTAAACACTCGATACAGATAAGAATCATTCATAAAATGATATCTACCACCAGATTAGAATACTTTTGCGAATGTCTATTTGGCGTCTGGCGACGAACTATTTGCGGTGGAATTTCGTCGTGTCGCGGTCAGTACTTCCGTTTAGTTCGGAAATGCTTGTTCTTTGCACCGATCGATTTTTTTAAAGCATTTTAATCGCAAATGTACGTCATAAGTTCTCTGTGGTTCTTCTACATTAAAAAAATTGCCCTTTGGCACAAATCTTTCCAGGATAGAAACGGGGAAAAGTTTGCTCTGATTTGTGGAAATTATTACGAAACATAATTCGAAGAAAATTTAATGAAAAATTATTTATATTGAAATTTATACTGAAAACGAACAATCATTCAATCTTATGCAATTGTGAACTTTTAATATTGAATCAAAAGATAAGCCAGGCTTAACAATGCATTCGCTTGCGTTAATTATTTAACGTCATTATAATATTATATATTTGTAACATATGTATATGTACGTAACATGTTTTTAATTAATTACACAATTAATATGAACAGTTTTTGCATATATGAATGTGTATATAAATTATGATAGAAACATGTACATTTCAGTTATAAACGAAGAAATGATATAGTGTTGCATTCTTTGATTTTAAAAATAAATTATAATTTCTCTTAAGCCTATGCAGTTAAATTAGCACATATAATATAGAATAATTTACAATAGTAAATTGTATGTTTGAGAAATATAAATATAGAACTATATAATTATCAAATCGAAACACGAATAATTTATTTTAGGTTTGAAAAAGTTAGCTCCAGGCAAAACAGGTTTTAGTAATTGAACCAAATAAACAGCTTATTAAATATTAATGATGAAGTTTCTGTCTATAAATATTGTTATTAATAATTTATCCGTAGCTTTCTTAAGGCACTAGAATATTTGATTAATGTTTATATAATATTGATGCAATTTATTTATCAAAGTTTGTCTGTTTTAAGCTGATATATATTTTTAGGGCGTTCTGGTGAAAATTTGTTAGTCAACGCAAATTTATATAAAATTATTATTGAAAATACAGCAAATTGATATATGATATATTTAGTAACGGGCTTCAGACACAATAGAATTTGGGATGTTTTTCAAAAGCTGTTTGTATTCAGGAAAAGCGTCTATTATTTGGCCGCACAGCGAGAAATTATATGTTTTTCATTCGTAGAAAAGAATGTGTTTAAAATTAAAATTCACATTTAATTTTAGTGAGAGAGGCGTTAATTTTTTAGCGAGTCCATTTATTATCCCATTTGGCATTTAGCAGATTTTGACACTGACCAAAATACGCGAAAACCAAATATTTTACAGGAAGACGTTTGCCACTCTTGAGGTGATGAAATATTTTGAAAGTTATGTGCAATTTACTAATTTAAAAAAATGCATCTAGAAGTGTCGAAGTCGGAGTTGGTGTCATACAAAAAATGGTGGAGTCGAGATAGGAAATTTCTGTACATTATGTCGTTATAATGTACTAGAAACGTCTGCATTGGTTCGGAAATGAATGAAACGGCCTATGGAGATATCCAATTTAGAATGTGGCGCGAATTCGAAAAATGTTCTGGAAGAACAAAGTGGCGCAAAGAAGAAGAAGAGCAAAAAGCGCTACGTAATGAATGAGTTTAAAAATAATCGGCAAAAAGCATTTAGTGCGTCCGACGGGAAATTATGTCAGTGCGTCTAGACGGCGACAATGCACGGTGCATGGTCGAATTTGTTTATATTTAGACATTCACGCCGAGTTAAGAAGAAAAAAATATATTTATGGACGCGCGAGCTCGCGGGCGTTCGATTCCGAGCGCCGACTTCCGGTCAAACGTCAAATGCGCTTTTGGCCATAGCGTTGCACTTTTCGGGCATGCATGGAATACATAATAACGAGACATTATTAACCCTTTCACCGCGATTGATATTTTTACTCGACATTTCGAAATTTGTTGGTATGGGGGGGGGGGGGGCACCTATTCATGCCATATTTTCAAAATATTATGGTTATATAAATTCAAGTGATTTACTGGCTAAAATTATACTTAATAACAATATTATTAGGCTCAAAGATTTATAGCACCTTTAGGTGTCCAATGAGTACTGGCGATTTTCTTGATGACTTCTATAGAAGCCATCCACGGTGAAGGGGTTAATAATACATATAAAAACCATATTTACTAAAAACATAACAAAATATTTTTTTTGGGTTAAAAGATGTATTATATAATCCATAGTTATACTAATTTTCTCAACTTTTGGATTCCGAGGAATCAAGAATTTGACTTTGGAAAAACTAATACCTAGAATTCAAGGTTTGTATTTTTTATTTTTTTAAGATTTCTCTATGTAGCTTAAGTGCAGAAGCATTTTTTTTATTTGCGGGGTAAATGAAAACCTTAAAAATGTTATAAAATTTAAAACACAACTCTAGTAACCTGCATAATCGCAGCAGTATCACAAACTAACAAGTAACAGTACGAATCAGGCATACAGCATGAAAGCATTGCAGTGAACTAAAATAGCCACGGTCTTTCGTTTTCCTTGTAGTGTGGCTAAGTACTTTTTAAAGAAGTTTTGTCTGTTAAAATAATATGGGAATTTTTGTTTTTTATTTCTGTGACAAATGGTGTAGTTCTAAAAGCAAAAGTACTGAAACGTTATATGAACTCGAAGACGATTAAATTGGTTATTTTGTTTGTTGTATTGTAGTTGGGTTATTCAGTGTGATGTTTAGAATGTGCTGTCGGTGACTATTCATAAACATTTTAACAAACCGATCTAGAACGCGTTCAGATCGTGGGAAAATGTACCTGAACGACGTTTTTACTAGGGGTTCAATACTGCCAGTACCGATACTAGTAATACCGGTATTGGGGAAAAACTCGACGGTATTACAAAATGAAATACCGGTAGTACCGGAAAAAATCTGTTTTTTTCTCCATGGCTTAGAACTACGAAAACGATGATGCTCACATTGCTTTAAAGCAGAAGCGGAAAATAAAATGGTGCTTATTGTAGAAGATTAAGTAGTGTTATTAGCGTAATATATCAAGTAAAATAATATTATGCAGTATTTACGTATGTATTTTTTTAATTTAATTACCATTTAATATGAGTAGAAATAAATCTTTTGGAAATATATATTATTGTGATATTCTAAAATAAATATAAAAAATTCAATAATTAAAATAAAAATATATAAATAAATCACATAAATGTCACAATCATCAATCATATAAATCTGTTTTTAGAAAAGAATATGTCGCATTTTGAACAAACAAATATACAATTTCTTTCTTATAAAGTCCTTTCCAATAATAGTAACTGATAAAAAATGATGAGTAATATATGGCCCCTAGTATAAAAACTCATGAGGCACCCAGAAGCGGTTGATGAAAGATGATATTTTGTCATTTCCTAGTCTTAGTTCCAAAAAAAGGAAAAATTGCCTCCCGCATTTATAAAAATATATTATTTTTTGTCAATGTAGTAAATAAATAAAAGTGAAGAAATACATTGGACAAAACAGTTTTTGTACACAATCGTCTTATTGATATTAATTGGTACTCGAAAATAACACAATAAAGAATGAGCATATAAAGTATTTTTAGAAGTGTCTGAATGTAAGGAAGGTTAAAACACAAAACCTAACACTCCGTCCCTTTTTAAAAAAATGCTTCCAGTCATAGCACCAGAGTATTCCAAAAGTGTAAGATTGCTTCTAGATTCTTAAAAGGTTAAAATGCAAACTGTTTTTTAGTGTATTAAATTAACAGTTACTAAAATTTTAGTATAAAAAATACAATATAACCTAATTGATTAATTTAATAATCATTGCCTAACAACTATTACAACGGGAAAGTCGTGTTTAGGAATTTTAAGAAAGGAAAACGTGCAATTTTGAAAGTGACTATTTAGCGTTGAAAGAAAAAAAAAACATTTAAACATAAACTTCTGATAAATATCTTAATTAGAATATCATCGTAGATTCGTAACAATGATGTGCAAGTCGTATATTACTTTGAGGCGTTTATATGGTTGTTTTTAAGGCAATTACCGGTCATAAAAGTGTTGATTCATAAAGAATATTAGGTTAAAAATTATAACAATAAACATGTGGGTTATATAACTATTAAAATATAATTAGGATTTACAAACAATATAAATACAATTATAGATAAATCGATTCAATATGAAAATTTTTTATTAGTAGACCATGTCTAAGATATATTTTTTAAAACTATTTCGTTACAAATAGATTAGCTTTTAAATTTAGTTTATTAATTTTACTATTACATGCGTATTGTAGCTCGTAATTTTTACAAATAAACGATAAGCACACTTATATGTACACTTAAAAAAACATACACAATTCAATGAACAATAACGCATATGTGGGCGGATAGAGGCTATAGTCAAGTGGATATATACACAGAGAAAGAGAGGTTTAGGATAAACGCAGTGATTGTCAAAAAGATTGGGACAACTCTGGGGTTAGATATAATTTACTACCATTTCGAATGCACCTCTGTAAACTCGCCTCGCTGTGTAAACAACAATTTCGTTGCGATATTTACATGAAATTATTACATTCGTCGGGGCACAAAGGGTCCATCCAACACATGCGTGTGCGATTCGAGCACACAATTTATTATTTAAACAAATTAAGCATGTGTGACTCACTATTGTGTGTGACTTTATCACAACACGAAAAGGTGCTCGAACTCATGCCCAGATAAGAGTTTGTGTACTATGTATTATAATCAAGCATATGGATCGAATCTGAATCTAGTTTATCTGTGTAAATTTGCCTTAAATTAAATATTTATAAATTTCAGTAGTTGATCTTCCTGAATTTCTTTGATTTGTCAACACTATAAATGCAATTTATGCGTTGCATATCATACTACATAATAAGAAGAGATAACGGTTTGATTTTTTCACTTGTAAATGTCATGTTTTTGATGTATCGTGCGATAATAATTAACTTTCTAAAACGCCGACCGAAAAAAGATCGTAACTGGATTATCGTTGTTGCTGTTGTTGGGAAGTTTTTGTTTCGGTGGCGATTGTGACCGATGGGAAATTTGTTTAAGAACTCAAATCGAGCGCAGGTGTCGTGTTAATTGTTATAAAACTGTTATAGCGGGGCTTAATATTTTAATTGCGCAACCAGCGCAATATTTATGTTACTGTATGCATAAAATATGCATATAAAATGCGATTATTTTGGTATTCACTCTTATGTTAATTCTAAGATATACATATGTATATATATATTTATATATTAATGTAATTTTTATTTGCGTCATTAATATATTAAGAAAGCTATTAAATACTCTATTTAAATTAAATCATAATAATTAGATCTTGTACATGTTTTATATTTTACCTACATTAGCGACAAATCTTAAAATTTACTGTAACATATTATAGATGTAAAAAACTGTAAATATAATATTATATGAAGTTAATACTACCGCGTAATATTATTAATATAACGCAGCCTCCACTACCTAAATCAGTGACCAGGGAACAGATATAAATAATTGTATAAATTGTTTAACTATTTTATATTATTTAAGACGCATTTGAAATATTTTATTTTGTCGATATATTTGGTTATTGAAGTTGCTGTGCCAAAGGAGCATAAAGGATTTGCAGAGACACTTTTTGCACAAAGTAGATCAACCAATTTTTTAAATGTCAAATCTGCGAAAGATTTTAAAATCGGAATAGCGTCCGTGAAATCTAGAATGATCAGAAGCCACGGGTTCGAGCCCCGATAACAAACTCGAAATTTAATTTATATAATGCGCTATTATTAAAAACCAGCCTCAGATGCAAAGTTACATCGATGTATTATAAATAATATTATACATAACATTTTATAATTAATTTATTTAAATAGATTTCACCCATTCCCGGACTTTCAGTCTGATGCTTAATTATTATTTTAATCTGATTGTTTGTACAATTTGCACAAATTTCCCCCGTGGTAAAGCATTGTCTTACACATATAGAGAAGTTTTTTAATTTTTAATCTTCGATTGTAGCCTGACAGGCGTAAGCCCAATACGTTACAACAGGGTAAACCTATTTGCACCAACAGGGTAAATCAATCAGACATAATAAATACCTTCAAATAGGTATTAATCACTAGACTGGAAGTGTGAGAATCAGTGACATTCATATGTATATATAAAATTAATTAAAAATTCTATTATTTTGCGATACTTACGATCACAATTGTTTAATTTTTATGTTTAAGAAAATAATACAGAAACTTTTGTGCAATAGGTTGTAAGAATCGATAAAACAGTTGTGTGTGTAAACGTATAAAAAATGAATGCATAAGATTTTTCTTAATCACAGAATATTGATTATCGCGTCAGATACGGACTCTTTAAATGATTTTTTATGCAGTTTATTGCTTTTCATTGGCGATATATGTACATCGATAAATATCAAACTATAGAATTACTCGTGTATTCAATAAATATCGATAAACGATTGAATCTGAAATATACAATTAATATATTTTTCATAGTAGTAAAAAAATACGTTATAATACATAAACAATGTTTTTTCCCTTCGGTTGTGTTTTGACATGTTCAGTACATGTGTTGACAGTTGGCAACAGTCACTTCTGAAAAATTGCGGGTTCAACTGTAATAACTGTCATTTATGACAGAAGGTGGACACGTCAGATTCTATCGTGCGATACGACGACGCCCCTTTGGCATTTAGCTAAATTTTTAATATTCAGATCACGTGTGTCACTTTGAAATTTTTAAAATGCAGCATACAAAAAATCTGAATAAACATTCCGTTAAGACAAATAATTGGCGCGGTTAATTAAAATAAAGCTTATGTACGTTTTACCCATATACGTTACGTATTTATTATTTTATTACATTTTATTGCTATTGCAAATAAAATGAAACTGCACCTTACAGTTTGTCTATTAAAAAAAAGCTATTGCCCAACTCGATTGTGTATTATTTATTTATTTGCACAACTGCTGCGATTCCGTGCTTAGGGCAAAATTTATAGTCATTTTCGGTAATCTCAGCAGCTGATGGCCACTGCTCCAGTTTTGTGGCAGATGATGATGTGGCAGTGTAAAAAAAATCGGAGACACCGCAACTTTCCGAGCTCGCTTCCAAGGGGGTGGCAAAAAATGGCGCAATGTGTTGCCAGGTTGGGCACGCGCCCCGCGCCATGTGTGTCATCGAAAAAAAGAGCAAACAAGACATAAAAACCACCATCCGACTGGGACTCATTGTTTGTAGGACCTATCCTCTTATACCATTTTTTAAAAGCCTTAAAATATCGAAACTAATATTTTTTTTAACAAAAAATGTGAAACATTTTCACTACTTGAGGTTTTCCGCCAAAATTTAATTGCAGGCCACAGAGAATCATACAAATATGAATTAAATGTGGATTTTTTTTTAATAGTTCGTACTAGTGATTCAAACCTTACGTTAAATGCAAATATACAATTCCATTACTTCAAGAGAAGAATTCTTATAAAATACTTCCTTGTTTTGTTTCATTTAAGATCAAAAGCGTTTAAAAAAGTAGCTATGTATGCAAAATTGGGTCCACCCAAGAGAGATAGGAGCAGAGGTTTGCCTACATTTTTAGCAGGATCCTATAATAAATATAATTCAGCTGAGTAAAATTTGGAATCGATTGCATTTAATAAGCGTGTATATCGGATTGTGAGATATTCGAAGATGCCGGACTGTTAATCAATCAAGAATCATGGGCACCAGATATGTATTTTAAATTATCGTTAATAAAAATACGTTGGTAATAAGCAAGTATTTAAGAGATAAATAAGTTGTGACAATACCACACTTTAGTATGATATTGTCACGATGTGTCATTCGTTATCGTTTACTATTTTTTTGATAGTACTTCCGTTACAACGCATTGGGCTTGTTTTTAGTTATGTAATAACCTACATAAATAAAAATAATGTGCGACTTTATTTTATCAGGGTCCTAGAGCTCAACTGAGCAAATTTGCTGGCCTATGTTTTAAACAGGTTAGTGACCGACCAATTTCACGTGTCGTCAAATGGCAGTCACAATCAATCATACGTGACAGATGTATCGTTGACATAAAAAATTCACTCTATGGAACTATTGCTGCAGCTATTTGTAGTGATAAAAAAAAATGTTTTTTATTTTCAAATATCTTTACACAGCAGAATTGTGTTATTATACTATATACAAAATAGCGATGTTCCGTTACCAATACGAATATATATTATTACATATTATTTCATCACATTTTGAAGTTAAAATGTTATTAACTTGCTGTTGCCATATTTTCAAACTGTTTTTGAGAAATGTATCGGATAACATGTTTTTACTTTGGAGTCATTACATATTTTGGTGACTCAAAGATATTTCTTGATTATGACACATACTATTTCATCATAGAAAGAAAATTCGAAGAGTACACATAATTATAATTAATACAAATCTCAATAGGTTTTCCCCGAAATATGATGGTGTAAATATTTTGCCAAATCGAATGCATATTCACACTTTTAGGGCGGTTCACGCGAAAGAAAATACAAATGCACTCGCTCGTTAATTTCTATAACAATAACCATAACAATTATTACGGCGAGATGGCGTGACATTGACACGATAATAGATGCATATCAACACGACGACAGCAACACGAAAGAGTAGGCAACTTTGTGTGGTTTGACTTCATCATGTAGTTCCGCAATAAGCGACCGTGAATCTGTTTCGTGAAAAATTCTCTTTTCCGAAACGTGACAGTGACAGTTACTGTATGTTTACTCTTGTTTACTGGGCCGCGGACCAGGACAGGCCACGCCCGCACGCATACGCGCGTCTAGTATTTACACGTGTACGTACATCAACACACCTGAACGCACGCACGTGTGCGTGTGTGCGTGTGTACACATACACAGGTGAAAAGATACGCATATACACAAAGACGCTGCCGCGGATCCAACTCCGGAGACACCTGCCCGAGTGCAACACCCTGCATCGCTGCATCTGAGCAGTAAATACGTCGTCTGACTGAATACGTATCGCTTTTTCGATTTATTCCTCCAAAATCATAGGTAATTTTATTCTAATAAAAAACGCCGATACCTAGTCGTGTATTCAAACAGGGAGTCACTGTTAATGATAAAGTATGTACTGAAGTAATGAACACCGCAGTACAACACTTCACAATATTACGTTACGTTATTTAGGGGGAAAGGGCGCAAGGGTATCTTAATGAAATATAAATATAACAATTTGAAATGACGTCCCTGATTCTAAACCAGAAATCATTAAGTTATCCCTCAAAAAAAATCTAAAAAAGTCTCAAAAATATTTTTTAAAACGTGTCATTTCAGTGAAATTACATTTTCACCGGTAGTTTTTTATTTTTATCAGTGAAAATATAATTTATCTGGCAAATGGTTTTTGATTTCAGCTTTTCCATATAGAGTAATATATAAACATATGTACATACATACGTATCATTATTCATTTACATGCAATGTATAAATATTCCAAATACGTTTTCACCAATAGATATATATTTTTACTAGCGAAAATATAATTTAACTAATCGAAGCTAATGGAATTATTTGCTGCTTTAATTTTTTTGTATTTTTATTTTTTTTTATTAAATCTTACGTTGTAACCTAAACCCAATCCGTTACAACGGGGTAAATCTGTATCAACTGAATAAGTTAATCCGATATATGAATACCTACAAATGTAATATAATTTATAACCAATAGATGTCACTGCAGCTGGGGCAGGTTTTTAAATAATAGCGCATTTATTTTATATATAAAAATTCGAGGTCCGCTGGCGAAGCTTGAACCCGTAACCTCGGAGTTACTAGTCTGAGATGTTACGAACTACGCTTTTCCGTCCATAAATGTCTATAAAACTGAATTTGAGAGTTGCGAAACGTCCATTTGCTGTTCAAACCTAATGAAAGTTTTAAAACTAGTTATAACTTTAGAACTTTTCTTACGCCAAGTCTAAAATATAAACTAAGCCAAATCATCTCTCAGAGGAATATAAGCGGAAGAAAAATACAGGCAGACGTCGCATCATAGTTTGTCTGCATTTGGATATTACACTGTTTTAAAAATATGATAGTTATCCTAGCCGATATTATTACTAACTTCTGATATAATGATTGAAGTATATTCAAACCAAATATTGGTCAATAGGAGGGCGTAAAAATAATTATCATTTTTCAGAAGTCAAAAATTCACGTCAAAAACAATAAAATCGTGTCGGCTCCGTAGCAGCGGGAACACGTGTTAAAATGCGCTTACAAAAACGCGCAAATAATTAAAAAAGTGTTGTTTTTTTTTGAAAGAAAATATTCTAGTGTTTAATTAAACGTACAACAAAAAATTACGCAATCAATATCTGTTTCTCATACAAGATAAAAAAGTAGAGTGATTATTTTTTATGAATATTATTATAAGGCTATAATTAATAATAATAATTTATACTATTAAACAGAAAATACATGTGTCTGTCACGAGAATTCTTCCCAAACGGTGAACAGTAGCGACGTGGTATTTGTACGTGTCATTCTTGCTGCCATTTCTAAGCAAACTGTCCTTTTTTCAGCGTTGAAAGTTGATAGTTGAATTGAATATCGATGTGCTGACGACCGATTACGTGCTATATTGTAATATATGCCAAGGAAACTGAACAGCGACGTGTGAACAATCGATTACGTGCTACTGCATTACGTGAAGGAAGACAAGAGATTAAAACAATCGTATATAGGCAAGTATTGAAATAAATTTGTAATAACAAGTTGAATAAAATAATTAAAATTAATAAAGAATGTGTTTGAATCTATCCCGGACGAAGCCTGGTAAAAAAGCAAGTATAATATAAAAGTAAGTTGTGTTATGAGATATGCAACCATTTTTAACATTGAATTATGTACATAAATAAATTATTTAATAAAAATGGTTCTTAATATCAAAATCAGTAATAATTATGTATACAATGCAAATCAAACTTTCCGATAAAATTTAAAGCTGACTGCTTAAAGGGTTTTTTATTTATATAATTTACGATTATTCACACATATTGAACTGTCGTCAAACAAATTATCAAACTTCACAGAAATTATGTTGATTTATTGGCAAAATATTTATCATTGCAATTAATCTTCGTTAATTTGGTACAGTATTTAAGTGTTAAAATGCTTCTAATTTTAAAGTCTAAATAAATACGATGATTCACATGAGCTTATCAAATGTTTTTTGCGTTACGCACGTGACTAATTTGGCAAACAATATTATACAATGCTTTTAACGGTTGTAAAATTGACGTAAAACACTTTCAGCAAACCATAAAGATATAGTTTATATTGGAAAAAATACGATTGTTAATCAGATGACGCAAGCGCGAAGAGTTTGATGAGCGGACACGATTAGGTGAAAAAATAAAATAATGGAAATTGTTCTATTATTGGACGACGAACGTATCTATTCTATTTTAAAACTAGATTATATTTATTAAGGGCGATTTCATTATCTTTCTAAGGTGTATTTTCGGCGACCGCTCGCTATCCTGATCCACTTTCGCGTCCGGCACGGAAGTATTCAATCTGAGACTACCTACAAAAGTACCATTGTACTATTTCTAAAGCTCGCATTTGGTGTGTATAATGTTTTTTCTAACAAAAAGTATAAACTGGATCTATCGCGTTAGATATTATACATTTTCTAAATTTATACAGATCTATTATATGTTTGATAAAAGACTGCAATTTTTTTATTGAATATATTGATAGGCATTGTAGACTTTAATTAACTATTTTTATCAGGCCCAGCTTTTCCGATTAATATTATTATATAGTAAAAAAACATAAAGAGCGCCGTTCACCGCGTTTATATGGTAATTCCGTCGTCGTTATATAATAGTCGGAAATTGATATTTAAAAAATTGGCAAATAATAGGAGCATGGTACAAACGTAGTACGGATCGGTATCGCGAGGCGAAATCGTAAAAGTAATTCGTGTACGGCTTACACGAGACAATAACAATAATTCAACAATGGAATTGCCACGCACGGCCTACATAGTACGCATTTGAAGCTAAAAGAAATTAATAATAAATCATAAATAAATAAATAATAATATTAACTCATTCAAGGATTATAATTGCATTGAATCGCGCGTCGGAACTTATGCGTACAATTGTATTTATAAACAATTATGTTGTTTATAAACATTAAAATATGGGATAATGAATGAATGGGTACATCAATGAATTCAAAATGGCGGATACAATCTAGCGGCGATCTATTAAAATAATGCGGTTTAGAAATTGGATAAATTGATCGATTTTTTTTATTATTTTATGAATCATAAATTATATTTTATCAAAATTTAATCGTAAATATTCATATAAATAAATATTATAATGTAGTAAATTTTCAAACCATGTCAAATATAGTTAATATTATATTATTTTATACTTCTGCCACCTGTGGGTTTGTGGTGGAAGTATTTTGGTTGTACGGTGAAGATGAGTTAAGCAGATAGGAGCGCATTGTATTCTTATATCTAACTTGGCTCACAAAGTTAAATGTTTTTTAGGGGGTCGCTAGCGTTATTCGGAGATGTAAATTTTATCATATAGAAATTTATTGGATCGGTCACGCGATTCGGCAATTTATTATACGCTCGCGAACCGGTGGTCGTTAACCGTTAAAACGTTCGGTCTACGTTTACGGAATTCGGTGGAATATTAGTATAATTTATGCACAATATTATATAGATATATAAATTAGTATAAAATATGAAGATGAACTAAACTTGATAAAAATATAGAATTAATATATATGTACATGTACCATAATTTATCAATAAATTTTAAAATAATATTATTTTTACAGCTTTTAAATAAAATATATATATGATGCACCATAATAAATCAAAATCAGTTTTTTTATAAGATAATTAAAAATTAGTTATAAAACAAATTTACTAAGTTTATTATAGAGTAAGCATATGTAAATATTGAATTTCAAAAGTTATTATACAAATCTGTATTAAGTCACGTAAATCCATATTATTATATGAAATTAAATAAATTACCATAGTATAAACATTTATATTATATTATTGCAATTTAATTATTTAATAGAAAATAATAATAACCCTTCTACAATAAACCTGGAAGAAGGATTAGCGGTACATGTCAGTGACTAATACCTAAAAGACCTGAGCTATAATTTCATATGGAAGATCGAAATAAGTAATTATTATATATATATGTAATTGTAATTCTAATCAATTATCACAGATTATGTTTTCATTGATTTTCCTAATCTCATGGTTGAATAATTGAAATTAAATTGAACTAGGTCGTACTAAGTGGCATTTACTAACTGTAAGCTGTAAAAATAGTTTTAATTTACTAAAATATATGTCACTAATTTACAGACTTAAATCTGATATTTCATCACTTACTTAGTTTATCCCGTTGTAGCTAATTGGGATAATGCCTGTCATGTTGTAATGGACAGGTACATCAAGGCAGGTGGGGACATTTGCCCCCCCCTTAAATTTGACTAGAAAAATACATGTCATTCAATGAAATACTATGAATCCTTATAAAATCAAAATATTAAAAAAATGATTACTAAGGGTGAACTTTTACCCCTGCCCCCCGAAAAAAAATGAAACAGCATACTTGATTTTAAACAACAAAATTTCGGGTTATCCTTCAAAATGTAAAAAAACAGTGGTAAATCTATCCCGAAAATATTTCTTAAAATATGTCTTTTCAGTGAAATTGAAATTTTTATAATATAAAATTTGTTGATCAAATATAAACATAACATATATTACAGGTCAATTAAAATAATCCCTCAAATGTGTTTTTACCTTCTAATTACATACAAAAAATTGATGGCGCAATTATAAGTAGCCCACAATTCAACCGTGTTTAAAATATTTTCTATTAGTTTAATTTTTTTCTAATTATTTAGCCAAAATTTTTTTAAATTAAATATTAACAAGAAATTAAATTAGCTCCTAAATGTAATTTTTATTTTTTATAAAATGGGAAAATTAATATTTACCATAAGTTAAATTATATTGTAATTATTTTTCTATAATACAAATTATTAGTTACTTATTTTTTTAAATAAATATAAACAAGAATATATAATAGGGCATTTAAATATAGCCCCTAAATCTGTTTTAACTTTGAATTTAATATAATAATTGATGGTGCAATTAGAAGTAGCCCATAATTTAATCGGTAAATGTGCAAATAAACATTTTCTATTAGTTTATTTATATTTTAATTATTCTGGCTTAAAAATATATTTTCTCAATTTTTATAATAGAATATAAACATAAAATATGTAACATTGCGTTTGAAAGTAGCTTCTTAATGTGTTTTAAACTTTTAATTTGATTAAAAATTAATGACCCTATTAAAAGTATCTTTTAATTAATTTGGAAAATGGGAAAATTAGCATATTCTATCAAATTAATTATATCTTTATTATTTTTCGATGATAAAAATTAATTTTATTTTGATTTGATTTTTTTCCTTTGCTTATATATAAACATAAAAAATATCACATGGCATTTAAAAGTAGCCGCAAATATTTTTTAACTTTTAATTTAATTTAAATTTAATAAAAAGTAGATTGAAAGCATCCCATTATTCAATTACGAAATGTGGAAATAACCATTTTCTTCAATTTCACTATAAATATTACAATTATGTTGTCAATTAGAACTAACCTCCAATGCGTTTTTTTAAATAAAGTTTAAAATAGTTATAAAAGTAACCAAAAGAGTTAAAAAATATATTTTACAATAAAAATAATTATATTCACACGCATATATATTTGCATTGTATCATTATCGCAAAGTAATAAATATTAAGAATAAATATTTTATGCTTATTTCTATTCATGTTATTTTTTTGGTTAATTTACAGTAATATCTGACGCATTTTTTAAAAGTAACTACAATATATAAATTTGACTTACACTCTGTGTTATTGAGCGATACGACGCCATTATGGTGTCCGTGTAAATTTTACAATTATTCATGGTGGTTTTTTTTCACAACAAAGCTACACTTTTGTATGGTGTTGAAAAATTCTATCTGTACGTGTTTTAAGCTGGCTTTAAAGCGCAAAACTGACGACTAACTACTCGCAGCCGGGAATTTAAATAAAAACTACAAAATGCAATTCTCTCGTGATTATGTACGGACAGTGAGGATATTTGTCACGATTTTCATTGACTCTAAATGTGGTTGCGAATTTTGTTATTTTTATTTCAAAGCCCGCGTAATTTAATAATCCACGATTGATAATTTAATTTAGAAAGTATTTCAATTTGGTCGACGTTAAAGTAGTTATGAGACGCTTTCGGCGCGCGGTATTAAAACGGAATAAAGTTCGAAAGTAAAGAAAATTTAATTAAAGAAACTTTTACGGCGCAAAAGAGGAGGAATTTAAACCGCAGATTCAAAATATCACCATATTCCCGCTGTTATATTATTAAACTTGCATTAAATGGTTAATTTAATATAATATATATAAATTTACGTATAAACTTTGTAACGTGCGGCACATCACAAAAGCTTTATTAAGATTAAGCTTAAGCGCAAACTTTCGCCATACATCGTATTAATAGGGTCATAATTAAGAATAACAAGTTTACTAAGTTTACATGCATAGCATATTTCGCATATTGTATAGTAGTTGCCCGATGTGAAATATATTACACATACGGAGTACTTCAAACGAAAACGGCGAGTTTTGTGGTTTGCGAATTTTTATAATTCGTGTCGAGGGGTCGCGAGTTTGTTGTGAAAAGTAATTTCACGCATAGGAAAGAAATCGAAAAAAAACACCCGAGGGTAAGTGGAAAACTAATGATTTATATTTGGTGGTGTCACACAGCGAGTTTTGTGCAATTTCATTGCCGAAAAAAGGCGAAGGCCACGAAGGTGTTTCAACCCCAATTTATATCGATTGATGTTGGAGTTTTTGTTATTTATGTATCGCGAAAGACTTGCGGCGTATTTTGATTAATATATAATATTTTGCATATTTATTATAATTGATTTACTGTTTATATTTAATTTTTAGACATAAATTCAATTTCATATAATAACATAATTAAAATGATTGAAAATAGTTTCAGACTATTCTTAACAACACAATGCATCGTTCTAACAAGAAGATTATCATGCGTGTCTGGAAATTTTATATATATTGTAATATAGTTGAGATTAACGAGCAGTATTATTATTAAATATAAAAATTATAGAGATATTTTCGGTAGTAGAGGAACAAAGAATGATTCACGAAACCAAGAATCTTAGCAAAAAAATATCAAGAGAAAAGTATATATTGATTTATTTTATTAACTTATAAAGCCAATAGTAACAACATAACTGTGGCAACAAAAAGCATTAATAATATATGCATTAAAAATACAACTAATAATTTAGGGAATTTTTATTGCATTTCATCATATTATAAAATAAGTTTAAGGTGCAATATTTTTTTTTATAATACGAATGTTTGGGTGTAAGCCAAAAATATGAGCACTATTAATTGGTAACAAGATATTTATAATATTTTATTACTGAAAATAGCCTCTTACATTGTAAGCCATAAATTGCGGTCGCAAAAAGCAGTAAGGCCAGCATCTCCCTTACAATAAATAACTACCAACGAGAAGAAAAAGAGCGAGTGTAAATCACAAATTGAATTTTCCGACCACTGTCTGTTCGTTGATGGCATGTTGGGGTGAGAAATTCGGGAAAGTCACGTATTGACTTTCGACACCGGCTGTTTTGTGTTCAGTTTCACAGATGCCTTCTCCCTGGCCATTAGTCATCCAAGAAGCACCGCAATTATATTAGCGAGTCTCTCAACAAGTTAACGCTGAGTGTTACATGAGAAAAAAAGTTTTTCAAAGGCATTCCGGCCGGGTTTCCCTCGGTAAATTGGAATTCAAGCCTTTGCCACTGCTTTTTATTTTGCTCAGAATATTGTAGAGGCAAAGGTGTTAAGCGAAAGTTTGGGGTAAGGCGGGAGGGGTGAAAATATGGCAAGGGGAAGTCTTCTCATGGGCTAGAGTGATTTATGTTTTCTCTAAATTGCAGAGAAAACTCTTGATTTTTTACAGACGTATTTACGATTTTATATTTAAAATATAATAAAAATGACACGATTATGCTAATCTTAATTGTATTTTTAATTCAACAATATATAAATATACTTATTGGAAAATTCTATAGTATTCCAGTTTTCTTAAACGATATTTTGACTAATACCTGCGAAAAAACTCGTCCGTGTTATTCTTTCCCAACATTAGCCTGGATAATCGAGAGTATATTGTTTCTCAAAAACAGTTGCCTGTCGTAAAACAGCTGTTAATACGGAACCATATTGTTAGTAAACACCGAAATGGCTGTCAAAATCAGCTGTTTACGTTGTTTTAAAACGACGCATGATTTACTTTGTCGCGTCGGATGCGCAACCCTGAAAACCCTGAACCTACCCCCCGTTTTCGCACATGGTTCGGCAATAAATCCAGGGTTGCTAATAAACATGTCGGCCGCAAGTGGCGCCCGTGTCGGGGGGCCAGAGTGAAGAGGCCATTGTGTCGGCGTACGTAACTCTTTACGCCGCGATTTTTTTACAACCTGGCAACACAAGGTCTGAATCGCGCAGAAGATAAACAATAAAAATGTATATTTACACGTCACGTGTGTAGGAAAAATGTGCGAAATAGGGCCGTTTTTGCTGCTTTCGGATAAGATTGCCGACGCTGTTTAAGAATCGTAAACACGTACCTCTTTAGACTCTCGAGCAAAATCGTTATACGTTTACGTGGTGGGATATCTTTTAAATTTCGTACACAATGTATTCTCATTGTATCCTAAACTGAAAGAGAGTAACATATTATCAGAATATTTATAAATATCTCACATTGAATTGAACAAAATATTTTTTATAAATAAATATTGGAGTGAAAAATATTTAATGAAGCTATTTCGCTCTTAGAATTTTGTTATTTATAAAGGGTAGGTAATCATTAATTCCATCATCTCTGACAGCAGCACTGTTAAATATTTAAAATAACAATAATATGAACTAAATTCACAAGGATATATCATATTCTTTTAGTTAAAAATATAATAAAAGACTTTTATTATTTTAATATAAGTAAACCGCAAAAAAATAAACAGTTAGTTTTTTAACGGTAGACGGTTAGTAACTTTGAAGTAAAATGATCAATAATGTACAGTGAGCTATAATAATAATTAAAAACAGGCAAAATATTTGTATTAAATAGTGTGTAACTTTAGTTAAGATATTTCTAACAGCGAGTTTAATAAATCTAAAAAAATGTAAAATACTAAATATTGCATGACTATAAAAATACGATACAATTCAAATATGAATCACAATTTAATTTAATTAATAATAATAATATTTAAGGTACATATATATTACTATGTAATTACTTATAATAAAATCTATGGTATATAACCATTTTATAATTATTAGAACAGACTGAATCAAATCATAATAAAAAATGTCTTATATGTAACAATAAGAAATGTGTTTGATGAGCGAAAGTGGCCGAGATGGATTATAGCTTTTAGCTTGAGTTTCAAACGTCAATAAACTATGTCACCCTTCCGCCCTAAGAGTTAAGCATGACCAGTTAATGGGGCGGCCAGCCGGCGAGCTTTTATTGTCAAGGGGGAGGGGATTTATGGCCAAGGCTGGACCGGTGAGAACTTCGGACACTGGCCAATATTTTGCACTTGCAATCAGATCCGAATGTGCAATGCAACACTCAACGATACTAAGATAATTGCACAATGTGGTCAGACGAACCAATCAAGAGTTCAAATCTTATTATATCCACACACATACACATACAGTATGAACGAAGGCCATAAAGTATGTAACGCGGATATCATCCCAGCTCCATCGATATATAACAATGTATTATAAGCTGAGTCTGGTTTTTATGTGATTGTTGGCAGTAAACGTCTTCATATATTCTGAAGTTATGTATATATTTTCTATGAAATAATAATATTGATTTTTTTCAAATCAAGTCTGAAATATAAGCGTTTATATAACTAAAGAAACCCTCTTTGAATTAATAGCTTTGCATTGGCATAAGGAAATAATGGACTATAAGAGGGTATATAGTCTCAGACGTAAATTCACTTCGATTTCATATAATAAAACCACCATAAGTCATTTATGTTTGGATTGAATACGCGCTGATATATGTATAAGCAGGAATGTGCTAAGAAAAATACATGACTTTTAACCTAGCTTCAACATAACCTTTCATTTTATAGGTATAGCTTATCAATTACACTAATGTACTTAACGTAGATATTGTCCATTTCAAATATATATAAAAGAGTTTCAGTAGAAAATGGTTTAATTTTTAACAAAAATAGGGAGTCATTGAAAATGTTTGTGAAGGAAGTATATTTGTTGTTTATTTTATGAATTTAATACCGAGACAACTAAAAATATTTTTAATATGTACGATAAAGATACAATTAATGTTCAACAAAACTGAGTTTGAGAAGTGTGTAGTCAAATGGATACGAACAACATTATACAAGCATAGGTAAGTCTAATTAAACTTTTCCAAGGCGGAAATATTCCAAAAAGTAATGATTCAATCATGCATTATAAGCTTCTAGAATCCATTAAACGCTATTATTAATAAATATCCGCTCTTCAAAAATATAAGGCTATGTATTACCATTACAGACAATGGTAAGAAAATCAATTAATATATTATCAAGCAACAATGATTATCTCTAAAACTTGTTACTTATTTATTAAGATAAAACACTACTAGATGAATATTTTATAAGAACATCCAAAATCGAATATTAAACATACACTTAATCGCAGAAACTAAAAGTCTATCCATTATTTAGACAAAACCCTAAACTTACCCCCAAAGTCTATGGTGATATTATAGTCGTATTTACGATATAGAAAATACGCGTTCGTCAATTTATGTTTAACCAAGCCGCAATCTCTATTCGGTTAGAGTTTCAATAACGCCGGTTTATAGTTCGAATATAATTGCAGGGGGTTGGAGCGGTTTTCGGGGGATTGTCGAGTGTTTGTGGACCATTAAGGTTTAATTTATACTACACGACCGAAGTAAAATACTCCGAATGCCAAACCAACATGTCCGATAGCGTGTGAAGTGTCGAAAGACTTACTATATAATATGTTATAACGAATCAAAATTTATTGCTTTTTTTGACAAATTTTATCGACTAGGAAACAATCAGAGGCCATTATCAAAGTGGCGTAAAAATATCGGCATTGTTTTATGGTTGATTTAATTTAGATAAGATATTATGTTTAATATATAAAATATATTTTTTGTAATTGACTTGTAGTTGGGTTTACTCTATGATTTTATGTAATAGTCCATTATATGGTTGTGACCATGGCTGTTGTTTGCGGTACTATTAATTATGGTTCGTAATTATTCGCGAGCACGCATTGTCCACCCAACAACGCCTATTCATCACCCTCGCCTATAACTTTAATATTTCTCGGTAATGAGGCTTAGCAACAACTATGCTGTGTATATTTAAAAACAATCAATAATACAATTATTTCTTGACAATAAATAAAAAAACGTTAATCGATCCCCTTATTAAAATTAAATAGTTTATTGCAAAGCATAGCGTGCTCTATTAAAAGTATTGATACATTAACCATCATGTAATTGCATTTTTTACATATTTTGATGTGTATTATTTTTAATATACATTTTATTTTTTTTAAATCACAATTTAATAATGGTTTGTGTTAAATAATAAGTAATACAAAAAAGCAGTTAAAATACCTACTTGATTTATTTTATAATTTACAAATTTATTAAACTATTTATAATGTATATATTTCACAATTTTAATAATCATTTCTTTATATGAAATTATTCTACTACTGTAAAAATATGTTTATTAATAAAATTTCAACATATCCTATCAAAGGGCAACGAGAAATCAATACATCTGATTTGTTGAAACATCTACAAATAAGAAACCTTAAGCCTTCACCCTTAGTATATGAGAAAAATTGTTATATACATTTTATCTTAATTTTTTCACTTACTTTTAAAATGAAAAAATGAAATTCTATACTTGCACTACATTTTTACTTATATTTAAATTATATTTATTTTATGAAGTATGAATGTATTACCATAAAAAAATTATATACATTTCTACTTTAGTTTTTACCACTAAATAAATTTATCATTGTTTTTACTGGACTGCATTAGGTTCAGCTGAATTTAATTGTTGTGTTGTATTATGGCATAATCAACATGTTTATTATCATAAATTTTAAAATTAAAAATTAACAACGTCATAATTTTATGAAACGTGTGTCAGAAATGCATGGTACCATTTTGCAACGAAAGAACTGTTTATATTGTTTTTACCATCCACAAAATTTATATTATATTTAATACCCATGTTTGAGTTTGATTTAAAAGTTCTAATATATGCATATTACGCTTTTCACGTCAAGCTTTCCCAGTATAAATTGAATAACAAAGACTCGCGATGTGTGTTTAAAATGGCCATGTCAACACAATCCTGTAATATGTGAGGTCCTATCAATAATTATTTTTTTAGGCTATTATTTATGTTTATGGTAATGATAGTTTAAAGCAAAAAGAAGCGACGTTCGTGATTATTAAATCACTGGAACATCATTGTTTTCGCTGATTAACTAATTGTAAAATTATTTTAATAGGCGTTTAAGAATCAATAAATTTAATGAACCATGTAAAAATCGTTTGTTATATAACGGTTATTTATAGTCGATAGCCTTTTGTTAGGTACGGAAAAAAGCAGGTACAAGTCTCATATGATGGAATCGAGAAAATCATTCCTCACCAGTAAGTGAGAAATAAATGAAAATTATATTCCCTTGAATATGAATGAAGTCTAACGTCCCTTCCAGTCCTCGAACATATGATCAATGTCGATAATTCGAGGTGGAACTAGACTCTTTGTTGACTATAATAATATACTCGAAATCTATATGAAATTTATATGCAAGTTTGATTTTAAGGCTTCGTATGCATTTTACGCTATTCGCATCAAGCATTCCCAGTATAATGAAACGGAGCTCACCGTATGCATTTGAATAACAAAGACTTAACGAATTCCGGAAAGCCTTCATCCGCTTTTCACCGAACGTGTTGCTTAAAACACATTAGATAGCGTGACGTACGTCCCATAGGCATAAAATGAAAAATAATTGTGTTTTAATAGAACGAGTCATACTGTGTTATCGCATCCGACAAAGTTTCAATAAATACGTACCTGAAAAATTAAAACAAAATAGATTAGTTTAAGTCATACTTTAATTAATTTTGTTCGGAGAGTTGAAAAGTTTGTCGCTCCCGAGCGTCGGAGAAATTAAAATGGTGTCCAATTAAGGGACTATAGCTATTCGGAATTTCATTTAAGAGCCGCATTGCTGCCACAATTGGTGAGCGGAAATACAAAGCTGCAAAAGCGCCAACCTTAATGTATGCAAATCCAGCACGAAAGCCTTCCAATACGGTCGAGTTAGAAACGAACGAGTTGATTGCTCTAATTTAATTTATTACGAATGACTGCAGTTCAACTTTAACGACATTGATTGATTAATTGTTAAATTATTATATTGTAATAATAAAACGTTTTTTTTAAATGCAACATTACAGGTCAAAAAACTTAACTGAAGGGCGAAAATGAACAATTATTAAAAGGAGGGATCTTATAGCTAGCGCAAGGGGAGAGGAGATAGTCTTAATTAAATGGAGGAGGAGAGCTCAAGTCTTGATTAGAACAATGAAGCTGAATATTAATTGTTTAGTGTTATAGTTTGTTCGTGATCAAAAGCAATTTTATGTCGAGTATAATTATTAAAACTGATTGTTTATATTTCCCGTGTATAGCCATTTAAACACAGTTGTTAATCACAATTCAGAGCTTTAATGCGTCCAAGTTGTACCATAATAAAGCAATAAAGGAAATATATTATTTTTTATGGCATTCTTTTTGATGAACAAAAGTTTTTTTAATTATCGTAATAATGCCCTATTAAGAGCCACTCCGGTGATATTTTACAATTCGCAAAATAAAAAGTGAAATTGCAGCTTTTTTTTGAACAAAGTTTCGAGACGCTGCAGGTGTCTCACCCCCGAGGCAATGATTTATTCAGGGCTCGTATTAAAAATGTAAGTGGAAAATCCGCCCCGCTTCAACTCATCCTTAACCAAACTCCAGAATGGGGTAGTAAGCACCGAACAGAAGGGGATGATTTCTTCGTGAAATTATCTGAGACGAGATTTGCATAGAAATTCCATTCGTATGATAAGCAAAGCATTGGACGCAGAATCGATTTTGTTTAGTCAGATTATTAACGCAATTAGTTTTGATAACTTTAACAGAAACGCACGTTAAACTCCTTCGGAGAGTTTGGGATTAATATATCAAAGGGGCGGCTCGTGACAGGGCGAAGACAGGCGACAGGTGTGGAGGGTAAAACGGGGGTTGAAATATGAAAGAAGCGAGAGTACAAGAAATGCAATGCATTATGTCTTAGATACTTCACAAATACAAAAAAATAATATGATAATAACTTATGTTTTAATGTAACAATATCATATCATAAGAAGGGGTGTTGTGGGTATTAGCGGAAGCTTGGGGTCGATATGCCAACCGTGAAGGTGGTTCGAGACCGGAATTTTTGATTATCTAACTTTGCAGAAAGAGAACAGAGGTGCAAGGAAAAAGTTAAGGCAGTACGATTATGGGGATCAAGGATTTCGCCTTTACGCCACCACACCCCCATCATCGTTTTCCCCGTCGTATTGAGAAAAGCGTGTGATAAGAATTGCGAATTATCACCAAGAACGTGTCTGACAATTATATTAGCTAAGGCTTATTCACCATCGTATGTTTATAATATTAATATGCGATTAGGGAATATGAAATGTCACGAATAAAAACTAAACACACGTTTATAATATATATATATAATATATTCAACATGCAAATTAAATTAAAATGAATTTACTCGTGAGTAATATATAATAATTTGCTTTTATATTTATAGTAAATGTATATATTATATAATACAGAAAACATAATTTCTGATTTTATGTAATATGATAATCCTATTAACACGCGTCATAATCGATTGGTAAAATTCAAAGCAATTTGTTTCTATAAAATAATTTTTTTGCTTCGATTTTATTTTATGTAAGACATTGTCACATTATTATAAATATAAGACAATGTCACATTTTTATGAAAATAAATTATTTCACTTAAACATAACATATGAAACACCCTGTGTAACAAATCATTTTATAAGTAAGCTTAAGCTTAATCGACGCATATATACATATATCTACATATATACACATACGTTTAAATAATTATATTATAAATTAACAGGTTGTCTGATAAAAAAATACAACAATCATATTTTCACGCGTCCTAATTGCTATTTTTATATTTGATAATATATAAAAAAAATATGTATTATTAATAAAATACATTTTTTATTGATTATTGCTATAAAAAATTGTAGAAAAACATTTTTTTAAATTTAACTATTACTTTTATGTGCTCTTTTGAGACACACTTTTTTATATACGAGATATCACTATTAATTTTTTAATGAGTACGATATTGATTTTTTTATTACTTCCGGTATTAACTGCAAACTTTACGACTTTAGTTAAATAAAATTCATATTAACCGAGAGATATAAAAACATATCCCCTAATCAAAGACTTTCATAAAATCTACTTATAGGGGAATATTAAAAAAATTAAAATATCGATTGAAAATAAAAATGAATATTTTTAAATAATTTAAAAATAACTATTAATCTGATTTCCTTGATATTTAAATCATGGTTTCAGGTGGAACACCTGTATTAAATTACTACGTTTAAATTGTAATAAAAACCAAATATGAACATCAAACTAATAAATCTTGAATAGAAACAGTTAAAACGCTCTTTTCAAGTTATTCACAGAGGTTTCGAGTTATTATATCGAAAATTGTCCCGAGGGGATGATTTGCTCAGAGCGTTTTAAAGCTTTCGAGTCGGGGTTAAATATAAAACTTTATAGGAGGGGTCTCAGAGTGCGTTCGAGGTTAATGAGCAGGAAAAAATGTCAACTCACGTTTTTAAAAGTGTATAGTAAGAATGGAATGCCGTAAAAAAGGAAATCTTTTAATGCAATTTTCGTGTTCAATTCGCACATTCTTATCGGTTTAATAAAATTTTATGATAATCGGGTAGTAACTAAAATAATAAAATATTTACCTCATAACAGGTCATCTGAGAGTTTAATTGTCTAACAGCTCCCCTTCCTAATGCCTCTCTTTTCCTTTGTGCACTAAACAGTCTCAGCTCTTTTCTTTCTTCGTCAGTTAATGCGTGGCAGTAACGTACCTGAAATAATTTTAATAAAAAATTAATACATAGTTACTTATAAAAAATATACATTTGATGCATTAAAATATACTTCATTATCATGTGGTGGTAGCTGTCGCAATAATTGTCTCACTCTATGCCTCTCTCCAGCAGAATTGACATAAGGAATTTTATCTTCAGGTAATGATGAGAAATATAAATGAACCTGAAATTGAACGGATCTAAAATTAATAATTTATAATATAAAAAAACAATTTCGCATGATATTTTTAAATTATAGCTAGCATCGTAAGTCATAAGAACGATAAAATTCCCGGCTGAATTTCTGTCGAAGTGAGTCAAAATAGATGTTAGATGCGATCAATCATAATTTTATCATATTGCCTTTCAAGTGGCGTATTATATATCATATTTTTAACATAAAATATTTATGAAAGTAAAAATACGTGAATAAAAGCTTTAAAAATATGTATAAAATGAATTAATCTTTAGTCTTACATAAACATAGTTGTCGTGTTTACTAGAACACAAGTTGATGTAATATTTAATAAGCGACCTGATGTACAACCCAGACGTGGACTTCCTCTTCAGACTTATTGCTTCCACAGGACCTTCCGTTCATACATATTGCCACAAGGGTTTATATGAGCGTGTAATGAAAAAAAATCTCACGAGTTTACGTCGACAATTCAGATGAAATATTACTCGAGCTCACTAGTGTTATATTATGGAACGTAAAAACACCGGAAAATTTATTAACGCGATTACTTCATAATGTATTTATTATGAAATTCGGACGATCGTAAATGTACGGCGAGAAAAATAGTCAAAGCACGGAATAAACACTTGAAAATAAATAATGTTACTAATAACATGTACCAACTTGTACGTGTACTATAATACGTTTTGATTGATCTCGTGGCAATGAACTTAGCAACCCTGATTTTACTTACAATACCTCACAATACATAAAAGAGTATATATCAAACTTTTATCGAGCTAGAAAATCGTGTGTTGTGTGTACAGCATGTTTCTAATGAGAAAAAAATAACAATTTGCGATTAAATATGAATATAAGCCATAGTAAGTAAACATTATGAGATTTTGATAATTATTTTATTACCCAAATATTTTTATAGACTTTCGTGAAATTAGGCACTTTAATAAAAGTGAAATAATAAAAATAAATTCTTGTGTTTAGATATGCAAATTATATTTTACATTTTAACGCTTTAAACTGTTATTATTATGATGTGTAAAAATAATTTTCATTTTCTAGCAAATTACATTGACTTATTTACATTAAACTAAAAGTACAATTAACGGGATTTATATATTTTTATTACAAATCTAATCATATTGACTTGACAGGTTTTTTCAATGCGACATGATGGCTATTATACAATTAAGCATTTTAGAATATATATAAGATAGAACAGTAATGATGCGAACCAAAAAAAGATGCGCACTATGCTACAAAAAAATCCAGCTCTTCATAGTTATCGCCAAAAACATCCCTATGTTTGACAAGCGCGTTGAGAAGCTAGATGGGTAGTGCAAGAGAAGCGTGCTGACGTCATGGCCGCAACTGACAAGAATAAGGTACGCGATCGCGACTCTATAGGGCACTAATACTCGAAGCCGATAGTCACCGAGCATTGATCGCTCCTAGAAAAAATGCACTAGGATATAAATACGGATACGACCCGTACTATTTATTGTAGAAATATCTCAGATTAGTAAAAAAAGGTGTGTTATATATCATTTTTATAGCTTTGTTTTGAATGACTTGTAATTTAGAAATAAATAGTGTTGCTGGTGTTACTCCACACCGGAATTAATTAATTGCTTATAGATTATTTTAGCGCATAGATTTAGATTTTTGTTACCGCACTTTTTTATTATTAAATATCAGTCTTAGGGCCGCAATGGCGGCAAGCCCATTAGAGCGAAGTTCAAAAATAGGTTTATTAAATTTAAGTTTGGAGTCCAGGTGTAAGCACAGTCATTTAACGATTTATTTCCATTTTACTTTATTGCCATCTTCATTTAGAAGAGTTGGCTGCAAAGTTTATCTACGATTTGTGAAAATAATTGCTTCATTATAAAAAATATCTAAATCGCTTATAAATAAATACATACAGGGCGAGGCAGAGATGCAAACTGACTAAAAAAATTAAATACTCGAAAACAATGTAAATAGACCAATATGAAAAATAGAATCAACCGCGTAGATAAAGATTAAAATTGCAAAGTTAACTCACTTTTAAATGTCATTAAAACACAAAAAAGTCCTGGAATCACAAGTTGATATGCCATTTTTAGCAAAATATAAAGGAAAATATCATGTAATGGACCGTTAATTGAATATTTTAATCAATTAATGTTATCATGTATTGGACTTTGTTATAATTGATGTTTTAACAAATGTTATATCATTTTTTACGTTGGTTTTTATTTTAATAAATAATTATATATATATATATATATATATATATATATATATATATATATATATATATATATATATATATATATATATATATATATATATATATATATATATATATATATATATATATATATATATATATATATATATATATATATGAAAACTCTCATATTAACTATTCTACGGAAATATTTTGTTACGTAAGTTTTTTTATTTAGGAAATAAAAATAAAATAAAAAATAATTTATATTAACGTGACGGATTGTGGTTCAAGTGTGTTATGTACAAGTCGAGGGAAAAAATCACATTATATGTTAAAATATGTTCGGTTCGAATCAAATGAAGGCTCTCAGGGTTGTTCTGTTACTAGCCTAGCTATCAGCTCACGCCACCGATCCAACTTTACGGCGAACCAACACGCGACATTTTTTTCCACCAGCTCTATGGGTGTATGAACCCTTACCTGTACCCCTAACCGATATGAGGAAATATACGGATTTGGTCAATAAGTCACGACCGGACAGAAAAATAAAATTGATTACCGTTCGATAATTATCAACGTATTCGTGTCAATTGCATAAATCTCATTCGTGATTCTAATTGCGATAATGTCAGGTTCATTATCTCACGATCCGCGAGTCTCACACTAAATATCATAATCATATTTCAATTTCGTCTCAATTAACGGTGCCTCATTGTCGACATTGAAGAAAAAATATGATCGAAATTATAGAGGGGAATTGAAAAATTCAATTAAGCTCACATAGAAATTCGCTCAATTACTCCACATGAAATAGTTCAGATAGTATCAAAAGCAATTAAAATTACATTTTTTTATATGAAATGCCATAGTTAAATTAAATGGCAAATATTTGATAAAACACATAATTTTATTAAATTAGAGCCATCTATGAAAAAATAAATAAAACTAATACACCACATTTTTTTATTAAATAATAAAAATAAGCACGACATCTATATTTTTACAATAAAATCTATTTATTTTAATACAATCTACTGAGCTTTCAAACTAAACCAAAATTAATTAATTTGAATAGTTGTGGGTGCTTTTCTTATTTTATTTAAGCCCTAAAGAGTATTTGTGTCATTATATTAAATAAGGGTAGAAATAGTATAAAAGTAAGTTAATTAAGGGAGGTCACGGTAATTCATTTCCTGCACCCCTCCAGCCAAGTTATTGTTTTATGAAGCGCATCCTATATTAAGGGGTGGTCGGTTGATTATTAAAACACCTTTAGAATCAAAGTTGAATATATATTTTATATAAATAAATGTGGGAGTATGGGAGAGATGCACCCTGCTCTCTTCGGTGGTTACAGCGTGAAATCTGTGAAAAATGTCCTTTATCTACATCTCAATTAATCTAAAAGAAGTGGTCGCCTTCCGCTCTTGAGCAATTTTCTTTTACCGTTTTTATCTCGGTTACAACGTCTCAATTCCATCTCGGGGGAGTCGTGTAATTTTTTGGCTCGGTAACCTCGGCCCGCTGGCGGTTTTCTCGAGAACTTCGGTAAAGATCATTCTACGAGATATATAAGTAAAATGCCATTTAAGTATATTAGATTTATACAATAAACACAGATATACAATAGTGCTTTGTTAAAATGGTAAGTATTATTTATCTACATTTTATTATAGATAAAATAATATAATTTACCTGTATACGAAAATGGAACTAATCACAAATTATTGAATATATAATAAATTTGGGTCCTTTCACATGATTATTAATAACTCTGAATATTTATTATATGCCAACGACCTAAAAAACAAATTCGGATTCACTCTCTTTACAGATAGACTTGGAGTTAATGTGAAGGTGACTATACGTCACGTTGTCACATTTTTCAGATCCCCAAAAATAAAAATAAATAAAATCATTGGAAATATATTAAATTTAAATTAACAAATTTAATTTGGTAGGCATTTAAAAATTACTCATTACTCAGAAAATACACATTTACAGTTTAGTGAATACGAGTTTTAAAAAGTACAATATATGTTTAATTAATTATATAAAAAGTAGAATAATTTTATATATTAATAAAATAATTAGACATTAAATGCAAAATAATTATACCATTTATTAAAATACGCAGCTGTTATTAATATAATTATTGCTCAAAAATTTAAAAAAAATTATCCACATGTTGATGATTCTTATAGATTTTAAAATAAAATAATTGGTACAAGTCTTTAAAATAATAATTGAATCATTTATGGCAGTAGAAGTAAGTAATCAAATATATTTTTAAATGACAATATCTTTACTAATCTGTTTATTATGAATATTTTAGTTTATGAAAGATCAGATATTTTACATTTTTAAATTGTACGTAACTTGAAATAATTTAAAAGTTAAAGTATTCATTTTATTTTTTTTAACGTTAAAGATTTACGGGTTATCTGAAAAATCAAGCATTTTTTTAAATATAATATATAGTACAATATAAAAAACTGCTTTGTACATTAAAATAACTTTGTTTAAATTACTCGATACAATTTTCGAAAAATATCATTATAAAAGATATGCCATTCCAATAATAATACATTTATTTCTTACGACTCAATGTTTATGTTATAAATTAGTTTAATATGTTTGTAATAATTATTGGTAAAGCACTTACATTTTAATTAATAAATGTCTTCTTATTTTAAAATATTATAATAAAAATGACAAAGAAAACAGCAATAAACGGAACGCACTCGACTTTGACGTAGAAAAAAGTATCTATGGCGTTATATGTAAACATATGAATTTTAGTTCATTATTTAAATAATTTTTACGTAGCATGGTTACGATAATAATAAAACAATATTTAATATAAAATCAACCAGAATTAAATAGAGTAAATTATATTTTCATAACGTAGACAAACATTGCCACCTAAGTGAACGTGAAATGTAAATCTAGCGAAAAATATCTGGGCTTCCACCTGGACAAGGTTTTAACTTAATAAACTAATTTTGAAACATTGTTCTTAAGGGCTTGCTGCGATTTGATCCTCAGACCGATATTCAACAAAAAATTAAATTTTAATATACTGTGGCGACCACACATATAGGCACATTTAAAAGGGCGATTGTCTCATTGTTATTGACCGTGACAAAAAACGTTCATTCATTAACAATGAGACAAAAATCATGGCACAAGAGGGATTTCTTTTGACCACACACAACACGGGTCGTTAAGAGAATCCCTTTTGTGACAGAACGGTACGGACGCAATCAATCACCACAATGCAAACCCTTTCCGAAGAATACGAAAGTCTGGAGCCAAGCAAAAAACTTGCTTTCGGAAACACAACATCCTATTTCTCGAATTCTAAGAAGCCCCTGCAGCGCTTGGCTAGTAGATCGATGCACAATCGCGACTGGCCAGCTAGCGTGCATCCACCTAAATGATATAAGCGCGGACTCCGACGAGGAGAGTGCAGACGCTCAAGAGACGATCGGAGGCACGAAACGAGACGGCCCAAGGCAGACGGTCCACGGCACCACAAGAGACGGAGGCACAGAGACAGCAGAGCCAGCGACGCAGACAACCAGAGAGGCAAAATCTACCAGCAGCCATCCGGAGGAACCAGCCACGCGCTCTCACCGACAGACCTGAATATCACACCCGACACTCGCCGCACGCAGCCACAAGAGCCCAGAGAATCATCTACGGCCACCTTCACCTTCATCGAGAGAAACGTCACACCGTAATCTTCCATAGTCAAAATTGTAATTATAACTAAATAAACAATCTAATTCACCGAAGAGTCTCATTGGCCGCGAGGTCAACCAACCCTAGGGCTACACCCCCTAAAATACAATCAAATCTATCTTAACATATGCCTGTCTGGTGTAGAGTAAAACAATTTATACTATTTTTTTAAATTGCAAGTCATCCAAAATAAAGATATAAAAATATTACATAATACATAAACTTCTTAAAGTCTGCTTTTAAATACCAAAAATCAAAGAACGTCAAAAAAATTTAAAGAAAACAATCTTTATAAATAATCATTGAAAATACTTACATTTAATATAAGCACATATTGTTTACATAAATGTTCCAGATCTTTAGTTAAATGTATTTACATTACAACTTCATCTATATTTTTTTTTGTTTATTTTTCTACTCAAATTGTAAAAAGATTTCTGGTTTCCTCTCCCCTTAAATTATACCATCAACATTTTACTTTTTATTATATTTTAGCTAATACTAAAATCGCAAACTTAAAAATAAACTAGTAATATGTTATTAATTGAAATGAAAGTTTTATATATATGAAAATCAAAAGAGTAATCAGTAATAAAGTTGTATAGCTATCTATTAATATTATGTGTTTATTAACACTTTATTATTATAATTTTAAAATAGCTGTAATGCCATATTTGTTCATCATCGAGGTAAATAGAGACATATCTCATCAATGCTATATCGTTTTGCTTAAATAAGTCAGTAACAGGCGACCTGTCACTATCACTACGCAAATGTGCCTTATATTATCGGGCACTATTTTAAAATTATTGAGTATAAAACATTAAACAACGAATTACGAGCGCCAAGTGCAAGATTAAAACCGCAAAGATCTAATAAGGCGAGCTAAGATGCACGTGACACACATGTTATTATTATTATTATACATATATTTATAATTAAACTTTATAAAAAACATTTTATTTAATATAATATAAAATCAACCACAAAACAACATTAATCAAACATTCAGCGAATGCAACCAGAGATGTGAACGACGCGACGTGAAAAATTGCGATTTTCCCTGCAATTTCCCGCAGCGCCGGAAAATTCGACGTCCATTCATCCGAGTTGGTAATTTATGACCGTTTTTAGACATTTTTCCACATCGCCCCTTTTTCGTATACATTATATAATTTTCAGCGTCGAAAACGACTCACTTCGAGGCGATAACGTTGCCAATAATAACGGGGGATGACGTTAAATGTGTGTGTGTCAGTAATAAAAAAGGGGCGTTAAGATAGTCCACCCCTGTTACGTAACGTACTTTTGAGGGTAATTACGTTAATTTTTATGTTCGTTTTTGATTAGTGTGTACATAAAATGGCCATTCAAATATATATCAGTATGATTTATAAATATATGTTTTTAGTTAACAATATAATCATTCTAATGTTCAAAACTACTTACCTTTTATAATTTACGTTTTACAGCATATTTCCCATACTACACAATAAACCCATTATATATGTACGTTAATCCTCACTTTATAATATAATCTTATTTATTGCTTACTTTACGCCCTTTTAGAGCACAGACAATAAATTCTGCCATTAATCCATACTCGTATATGGTGAATGAATGGTTTCTACGCGGGGGACAAACCAATCGTAAATTTTCTAGCATGCTATGAAAGTGCCCATCGAAACTATAAATAATTATCTTTTTTACAGCAATCCAAATAAAAATTACATTAATGAAATAATTAATTAGGTTTTACTTTTAATAATTTATTTCAAATTAGATTAATGATTTTATTACTGTGTTATTGTTGATGATATAGTATTATATATCACAAAAGATGTCGATAACAAAGAGAGGAATGCATGTCTAATAATATTTTCGTGCATCTCGATAGCTACGTTTCTAGATGCTCATTATTTAACATGAACAATGGTTGTTAAAGATTTCTATTCCTCGTTTATAATCTAGATTCTTATTACTGCTTTCAAATAGTTATACTAAATGCAATCTTAAAGTGATAGGTTTGCATTTGCAATGATAGTTTTCTTGGGAAGCAAGAAATATGTATTTATAGTAAGCAAGAAATATTATGAATAAATGCCTGTTTATTTTATATAACAAAACTCAATACATACTAATGAAAATTCAACCTTTATTGCAAACAATAGTGATTACAAAACATAAATAACAGAAAACAGTTTTTTAATTTTTATTGGCCGTAGTTGGCCATTTTTTTCATTGTTTTTAAACTTCAGAATGTAGAGTTAAGATGTGAATTAATAAAGATATAACAATAAAAAATTCAGCTTTAAATTTAAATTAAAAATATATGACATATCGGGATTACCTAATATCTTGTAAGTTATTTGTAATATAATTTACCTTATTATTATTGTAACAAAAATATTTGACAATAGTTTTATTTGAAGTATGTCTATGTTGTGTTATATTTTGTAACTCCTCAGAAATAGTATCACATTAGAAGATGAATGAGTTACATTTTTAGTTTTTTAAACTATATAGTACTGCATATAAATAAAATTAAATAAATATTCTTTCAACTATATAAAAAATCAAAATATTATAAATTGAGAAAATGGAAATATTTATATAAAATATAATCAATCTTAATTTTTATTAAAAATATTGAATGGCTTATATTTTAATTATCAAAATATTTTTTAATTTAGATTCACACAAATATGTAGTTATGGAATGAGTGCACGCAGTTATTTTTCACAAATACACAATCTTGAACTCCAAAATGTTGCTTTTAATTGATTTTTAAGAGCTTCATCTTCGTCAGATAGTATGGGGAAGGATTTATAATTAATTTCTTTAAAATCAGATGGTATCTAGTGGCAACAAATTCATCGAAAGATTTTTCTAACATGAGTTACAATCTCTTTACGCATAATAGTAGTGATGAATGCATACAAGTAAATGATAATTAAAAGGATTGACTCTTACTCTTCTTTGCCATCTAAGAGAGAATTAAGCCTTTAATACTATTTTTTCATATGAGTAAAAGTATCAGCTAAATAATTCAATATCTCATTTCTGTCCTATACATGTATAGTATATTAAAAATTAAATTTGATATACAAAATATAAACTAATAAAATTTATTTTGTTTTAATAATTTAGGCTAATATATATTTTCTTTTATTTTTGGCAACAAGTGGCACACCGTGGCGGTTTTCCACGCACATTTTCCGCCATTTGAAAAATTGCTCAGTTCCCAAAGGAGGGACAAAAGGACCGGAGGCTGCAAGCGCAAGCAGGAGGAGAACAAAGAGGTGCGTTTTTTCCTTTGCTCTTTTGTCAGCTTTGTAACGGGCTCCAGGAAAAAACAGTCCACAATCCTCTATCCCTTTGAGCATTCCCTAGCCGGGTTGGTATACTATTGTTTCACTTGCCTATTGTAACACAAAACTATATTTCATATAATGAAAACGTGCGAAAAATACTCGGTAGATGAATACAGAACCAATGCGAACTACAGTATAATATAATTGAATTTTAACCACACAATAAAATATTTTGTATTTCAATTAAACTGAAATATTATCAGAAATATGTATGTGGTTTGCTAAAGAATTGTTGTAGCTCAAAAGTTCAATTAAGATATATAGTAAATTATACAATGTGTGGTCATGCATATTATTTTATATATTACATAACTCGATTTAGTTATTAAGTTTCGCAAAACGAGTTTCATTATCCCATGCTATTATTTTTAATAAATTTTAACGGTTAAAAATAATTACATAATAAAATATATGTGACTATTAACTCTTTAGAGAAAATTACTTTTTTATGTACACTACGATATAAAAATATTTTCATCATTCTCAAACCATAGATCAATGTCTTTATAAACATATTTTACAGATATTATCATTACAAAAAAATCCACATACAAATACCACACACTTGAACGATGTAAGACAAATTGATTATGATTCATTAATATTAAAGCACAATGGACATTCCGCGGACTATCTGAGAAATCGTTCGGCAAATTATGCCACTGAACAAAAGGAAGCTTTTTGAGTTAACTTCGCATTTTTCAAGTTTAATTCTGGCAGGTCATTTTTAACGATTCAAAGATACCGATCTTGATTGAAGTGAAACTCTGATGGTGTATATAATCCGTCGTATCATAAAGGATCTAAATGTAAATTGCCTATTCAGTTTAATGTGCTATAAATTCCATTTGCAATGTATTATATAATCTTGAGATTTAAATTGAAGACACAATCTATCTTATCTAAAAAATAAAATATTTATTAAAGGATTTACTATAAATTGCGGCACTTTAGAGGCGTTTATTATTTACAAGATACATAGTCATTAATAGCTAACAAATTGCTATTTAACTAACAACTAACGCACTTCATCTCTGGAGATAAAAAGGGCGAAAAGAACAACGCTTGATTGATGGACGAAGTGCGTTCTAATTAAATGCAAATCGCCGGTAGTTACGAGACATTCCCACAAGAAAAATTGCATATTACTTCACATAGTTGCGACCGGCGTTCTTTTTGATTGATTGCAAAGTGGAAGTCGGAGGTATGTGTACTACTTGGAGGTATGATTTAATTGGAGGTGTCCGCAGGGGTCGGGATTGACTGGCGTCTATGCTCCGTCACGTTGTCCTGCCGGGCTCGCCTTTGAATATTAATAGTTCGATTATGGTCGAAATATGATTTATGAACTGTTCATTGCTTCGGTCTTATGCATGGACAGTGAATAATAATTCACGAAACGTTACGAGGGGACAATTGTCAAAGGTTAATCGTCCAACCGTTGGTTGTTCTGGATAAAAGTCTCGGCGGTTACGTGACTGGGGATTTGTTCTGTTACGTGACCGACTGGTCTATAACTACTAGATATTATAAGAACTATTAAGCATATGGCAATAACACATAATTTAGCAATTTATCCCCCAATTATATTTATTGGGTTTTGTTTTAGAAATCCGATTTACTTTGTTCACACGCTTTTATATGTGCTTTTATATATACAGTTCCTCAAATATTTCATTAGTATTCACAACATATATAACGCTACATGTTTTTTTATATTTGTTGATTGAGAATGTGAGATAAATAGTTAAAATATGTTGATATTAAGTAGGATTTTTATATTGTATAATAGCTACTGAACAATATTTGCTATTGCCACAAATATAATTTAATATAAGAACAACTTTTTATATTGGTATATTAATTTTCTCATTATGAAAATTGATTTTGAGAAAGTATTATTATTAATAAAATAGTAATTATAAAAAGCACTTTACTAAAAATTAGCTACAGTGCAAATGTAAGCAAGACTGTCAAATGTTCACAATTTTATTCGATGATCTTACATAAATAAAAATATGTACTATTGTATATATTCATTAACAGAGAATAAAAAATAAGTAGATAAATCATAACAATGCATTAGTTTTGATTGTTTGTTCATTTTCACTAGAGTCACAAATCTAGTTAATGGATTATTCTTTTGCATTTTAAATTATAATAATAACATTTTTAATAAAAAAAATAACATTTATGATATAAAATAATCTATAAAAATACCTAATTATTTTATTTAGAGCATGTATATTTCTTAGAGACGATTGTATCATTTTTACGGCTATGTGATCTACGTAGCTGTAAATTATTTAGTTGGTATTCGCTGTGATCGATAATATCTTTTCAATATATTTAAAATCAGCGTGTAAATTAACTTATATAATATTTGTGTAACAATTGTTGAACAGATTTTTTGTTAAATACAAATAAATGTTAAATTTTGTGTTATTACTATTTTTATCTAGAATATAGAATTTAAATTGTGAAACCAGTGGATTCTCTCTTTGTTTGTGAAATGTGTGCAAACACTGTTTGGGTGGAGTTATGCACCCCTACAGGTTTAAACTAATGCTTTTTCACCCTAATGTCATCTGAAACCATTTGCTAAAAATCCACCACTTACGAATGTCTTGCGTTTGTGTGGGGTGTGTTCTTTTTAATAAAATAAAATACAGTATTTTTGAGAAATACATTAATTAAAAATATTTTGTTCCTTTTTAATATGTTTTTAAATAATATCTTTTAATTTTAAATAATATAATTATAGTATGTAACACTAAAATCAGTAGACATTTACAGTATGTTACGTAACAGTTAAAAAAATAAATAAAATATTTTATTGCAGATTTTCATCCTTTTGACTTTTAACACTTACTGAATTAAATTTGCTTTCAAATGTTAATTGTTTTGTTAAATACATATAAGATATTCGATATAAATTTATCCGTGAAAAAAAAACTCTACGTAAACTTAATCTGTAATAATCGATCGAAATTAAAATTATAAATTATTCACGAATTCCGTTCTCACAGACAAACAAAATTAAAAAAAACATTAATTTCCATATGAGATTCGAACCCAAGTCTTTTAGGTGAATAGCCAGCGACTTATACCATTATATCGTAATAGTTATCAATGAAGTGATTTTAAAACAAGCGATTTAAATACTACATAAAGTTTATTAAATTATTTTATTTAATTCCTCTGATGTTTATTTATTATTTTCATTTAAGAAAGTTTCCTATAATACAAAAAAAATGTTTTAAAGTACTGTTTGTAATGATAAAATTTATGGTTCTCAAAAAAATATTGATATTGCTATTATTATTGCATAAACATTGTTGTAATAATTTATTTATTATCCCACTATAGTTACCTGAAAGATTTATTTATGTATTTTTATTAAATATTTCCGTTGTAACATGCGTAAGCCCAATGCGTTACTGAGTAAATCAATCAGACATAATCAATACCTACAAGTAAGCATTAACCACCAGTCTGAAAGTCTGAGAATCAGTGCCATCTATATTATTAATTATATTTTTTTATGTTCTAAACAATTTATAATCAAAGTCACTGCAGCTGAAATAGTTTTTTTAATAATAGCGCATTTTTTTAAAATAATAATTCGAGTACCGCTTCCGGGAGCAGAGCCTGTTACCTCAGTGTTAATATTCTGAGACGATACGGACTACGCTATTCCATCCTTTTTTATAATGCACATCAGTGGCGACTAATGCACAAAAACAAGGATACCTTTCCAGCAAAATAATTTATAGAAATACATATAGTATATAGCAACAAGGGATTTTTTTTAAAACTAACAAAGCTATTCGCCAATTTAGTCGTGTTTTTTTTGGAATAATTGTTTTGAATTCTCTAGTGGCGGTGGTGGCTAAATCAAAACTTTAAATAGGATGATATAATTTATTTTTAAAATACAAATGATACAATTTGACAGATCGAACAGTTACCTAATAGTTAAAAATGATATATAGCATATAAGAAAAACGGGAAAAATCATAAAATACGAAAATTAAGTGATACAAACTGGACACGATAGATTAATGTGCAATATCGAGATTGATTATGAGATAAGGGTGTGCGTTACATACGTTCCGCACGCCCACTTCTTCTCACTCACTCTCGTCACTAAACACGCGAGCGAGCGAAAGGGAATGTATCTCACCGTACGCGCCTGAATATATGTGACTTTTGCGCATTACTATAAATAAAAATTAAAATTGTATTGCCGGAAATGAGCAGCGAGATTAAATACGCAATCATTAAAAGTTGAATCAACACATACGTTTTACAAAATAAATATTCACATAACATTTTTATTTAATAGTAAAAATTATTATAAATAAATTAGGACCATAACTAAACATATTTTATGTTTTTATGTATACGTATGTGTGTTTTTATATTTTAAATTCTATTTAAAATACATACAGCAACAAAACCTAAAATAGGCGATAATTTCTCACTACTATAATTACATATTAATAATAGTACAAAGCCCGTTTTATATACATATGTTAGATTACTCATAGTAGAAACGTATTAAATTGAAATTAATTTGAGTAATTTAAATTTTTTAATAGCTATACAAATACATGAGATATCAGCATTTTAAACGCACTTTAGTTTTTAGGTCAACTGGGTATGTAAAAGCTTCTAACATAATGTTTTTACATAAAATAGGTAATCAATCTCAAATGTCAGTATATCTAATGATGATAGCATTGAAATATTTATAAATTGCCTCTTTTGGTATTTTTGAAATGAAAGAACATATGCTTACTTGTTCTGGCCTGAGTCCAGGAGGTACCCAGGTGTATTCTTCTAAAGCGCACCCAGAATCATCGTCTGAGTGGGAGTGTCGATGTGGGTCCGGTGGCTGTTTGCCTTGCAGCAGTCTATCGGCGTGATCGAACAGCCCTCTGAGAGGTCCAGTCGGATTGGGAGGTCCCACTTGCTGCTGGGGTCCAGCCGCCGCGGGCCCCGGAGAAGGAGGTCCCCCAGGACCGATTCCTAAGCCAGACATGCCCGGTTGAGAATCTTCGCCGATGGTGCAGTTCCGACACACAGGCCTGAAATAAATAAAAATAAAAATTCAATCTACGGTTCAACGTAATATAATAACAATAGATCAATTTCGCGTGATCGCGAAATATAGCGATATGTAATGACCATTGTAATTTGAAGTTGTAAACGAACTTAATAGCAATAAACGTTTACGACGCTGTAAATCTAGAAATGGATTTGCTTTTGATTTGATGCGAAGGCATTGTTTTGGATATATCATGGATATGCCAGCTCTTTAAATGTGAATACGTTCGGTGAAAATCAATAATTTTATATTTGTTCTGAACAAATTGTATAACACTATAAATTTTATCATATAGTAGAGCAAAAGAGATAAATTTGTTATGCTCAATATTTTTCAAACATATATATCCCTTGAGCTTTTAATGATAATGCTCACAAAGCGTTTAATTATTATACTAGAGATATTAAAAAAATACATTTACAGTATATTAAACACTTTTTTTATATACATAATATTGTTTAATTAGAGCGAAGAACCACGCAAAATATATAGTTTAGTATAGTTTAATTCTGAACAAATCTTTTCTACCCATTACTGATATTATTTAAAAAAAAACTTTAAATTACAATACACGTAGTTTATTTTAAACTATAAATAAATTGTGTACTATAATTAAAACATGGAATTTTCTGGTATGATCACAAAATCGTAGTAGATCAGTAGACTATGATTAAATTGATGATATGGATTCGTAATGAGATCGTAAATATATTTTTAAATTTAATTAGCATGATATCAGAAAGCAACTTTATCCAGATGACCGCCAAAGCTGCGTTATCGTTACCGTTACGTTTTTTTGATCCGCGTTCTTTATAATTGCAATTATTATTTCAACGAAATTTGCGACTCAAACGCCATTCACAGTCAATATTATCAAAAAGTGTATTAAGAAACACGTAGTCCGTCGACTTCACACGTATATAATCTACACTTATTGCGCATCGTCTCTAATCACAATAATTCCTATTATTTTTTTAAAGCATTATTTTTTCATCAAAAGCTCAACGGCGAGCAAAGCCATTACGAACCTTGACATTGTTCATAATTTTATTGTTGTTAATGAGCGGTTATTACAGCTTTCCTGTCGGTAACCGTTGCCGAAATTCGCCGACGGATGATTTATGCCGCTCGAAAATTTGTAGTAGCCAGATTTGTGTGTTATTAAATTTAAAATATTCCTTGGACGTAATGACGTGAAATGGTTGTTTAGAGTGCTTGATTTTTCACGGTTGTAACAATTTTGATTTTTGCGTAGAGAGATCATCATGTGATTTAGTAACGGTCGAAAAAAATATGCTTTTGATTATGATTTTGTAAAGCTATTTACTTAAATATAAGGGTTTGAAAATGACATAAATTTAATTAGATTTTGCTTAATCTCTTCGTTCTGTTTCTGTGCCACTAAAATTTATTTTGTGGCACTAAAAATGTTTATCTTTCATCGTTACAAGCGCAATAACTAAGTTCCAAGTTTAATGAGTTTTCGTGAATTTACATTTAATTAGTTTTTGGTAATAATACAAGTTTTAAATAAATTTAACTTACTGTAAAATAAAAAAAATAATAAACAGTACACTAACATATATATTTTTTATCATAAAAAAATCATTGCAGCATGACACATATGTTAGCCAATTGCGTCACAGTGTCTAAACAATTACACATTATAGGATCATATTTTATTAAATACATATCAACTTTTTTAAAAAACTTTTGCTAAAGTTTTCAATATTTAGTCAGTCTTTTTTACTTACTTAATAAATAAACAACCATCTCAATCTCATTTTTTTAAGACTATCAGGGCATTCAAGACTTATGTTTAAGTTAAAATATTCCATAAAATATGATCCACTGATTTATTTGACTTGAATTTTTTTTTGAAACCCTCAAGAATTAAAGAAAGTAATTCTACAATATTTTGATTTTTTTAATTTATTTATTAATTTCATCGCTCTGATAAAGTAACTGATTAAAAGTGCATTACAAATTCCAATAGCATATAGAAAATATGTATGTAGTAAAGCTTTCATGATATTGGGTTTTATTCGCAGCTATTCTTATAAATTAAAGAACACTTTAGAGATGTTTCAGATGCGACTTTCCATATAAGAGAAATATACATACCATTTTTATTTTGCACATTATTTTAAAATTTACTTGAATACGAAACTTTAAATTAGCGTAAGTGTATATACTTGAGAATGTACTTTTTAAGCTGTTTTTATATGAATTTTACGTTTAAAGTATTTATTTTTAAGTGCCAACTAATTATCAGCGCTTGTATTGTACAAATATTGTTTAGCTCTATCTGTTCTTACACAAGAATTCAAAATTGTCACATACAATCATTATTTAATGTATATAAATTTATATTTATTATATGAGTATTTGTATAATGAAAACTTGTTAATATGAAAAATAAGATTACAAAGCTCTGAAAGATCTCATCTAAAACATTAAGCTTTAACGCGCAGCCATGTCACGTTTTTGCGTAGTCACGCCTTTGACTTTCCATTTGCATTAATGTCGCATAAATATAATGTTGTCAAATTTTGGGACTACTTGAAATTCAATGCTAATTTGTCGTATTTTGAGCCGTTGCCAAATATACGAAATTGCAGCATTGCACCTACCAAAAACGCATCATAATTGTATAGTTAACGACCTGTTTCTGATTCAAAATACTTGGTACTTACACCAATGATGATCAGCGGTTATAAAATGTTAAAAATGCAACAAGCTCAAGGCGTTAAAATTCAACTAAAAAAATATTAAATGAATTATAATAATTGCACATTTAATTTTATTATTTATTACATTGTGCAAAATCGATATCGTTTATTAGGAGCTTCATAAATTTTTAAAGTTCGATTATGTCGCGCGTAAAATTTATGACTTAATAATTGTTCATATGATGAATATGGCGTAATGACCGCGCTTGCGGACTCGTTTTGCGACTTGCCTCAGGTAATTTACGGATATATTTAAAAAAATCACAACACATTCAGAGCCTCTGAAGCATCCGGAATCGGGCGGCCATTACTGATTTTGCGCCCGGTTACTAAATTTTTAATGGGAACTGTCCCATTATTATGAATAAACATTTTAATATTATATACTAGAACGGCAATCATTCAACTACAGTTCACTATCCTGTCATTTAATTTACATATAGCTGATTATATTTATTTAATTAGTAAAATAGGTTGGATACTGTGATATAAATCATCGTCCGACGCATTAGGCAATTTTTTTGTAATCGAGAGGAATACTTTAGGATCAGAAATTTGAGTAGTTAATTGCACAGATATTATTTAAATTAAAGAGACACAATTTTGCTAGAAAAGTTTATCTCTTTTCCCATATACATACATACAGTGTTATGATTTAAAGTTATAATATTACTGGAGATGAAAAATTAGTATGGTTCGGAAATATTTAAAGGAAAAGATTACATCTTAAAAAATAATGTCTTTAATAGTTGTAAAATATGTACTTCAAATATTTTAAGTTAAGCAATAATTCGATAACTTATTACCAAATCCATAATTGATTATTATTTTATATAATACATATAAATCTCTTTTAAATAATATATGCATTTTTATCAGATCCTCTCTTCGATGATGTAATCAATCGCTTCTATTAAATCGAAATTAATTAATACCTGCTCTAAAGCTATCGTTTATCATTAATTATAGTCCCACTATAAAATAACACAGGTCGCCGAAGCTTTTTAGGCAAATTCGCTGTGCGTTAATTGAATTTATTCAGATTCAATTATGCATGATGTAAAAATATTCTCACCAAAGTTGTTATTATAATACGTACATATTTTTTTACCAACGCGCATACTATCCGAATGTTTTAAATCTAATTTCCTGCGATGTTGTGTTATTTTTTATTATATATAACTAATTTCCATGTTGTATTGTCTACATATAAATTATAACTCTAACCGTCCAACAGGAAATAAGGGCGAGATGTTTCGATTTCGTGTCGATATTGTTTGCTAAGATTTTTTTATTATTACACCTTTAGATACGGGCGTTGTGAATTATTATTTCCTATGTTATAGAGGTCAACTAGTTATAGGATATACACGTTTAAATTGTGCTATAACTTTTTGGTGTTCTACTGCTCTTCTTATTAAAATTTACTCACATTATCGCAAAAATAGATCGATGCGGAAAGTTGTTTTCTGCATGCTGGCAAACCGACAGGAAGACCATCGTATCATTAGGCCTTCATAATAAGCAGTTTTCTCGTCACATTCGCCTCGAGTTATACATAAGAGTCATGCAAACATTAAAGAATTTCAATTTAATGGCAAATCATCAAATCAAATAAGTGGCCATTCGAAAACGCGCATGCCATATAAACAACACCTATGAGAAACGCCCATTTTGATACATAACAGTAAATCTAAGTCGAGATTCTCAGATTATCGAACGTAATTTTCTGCTATTTATTATTTAAATAAAAGATTGTCGTCGATAACGCTTGTAAATATTGACGTCGATTATTTATAAAATCTGTAAAGGTTTATCGAATAATCTAACGATAATCTGAGGCTCCGTATATGTTCGCGCAGCATCGGTAATTATAAAACAATTTTCAAGCAATTTGTCCTAGTCATTGTGAATGTTAAAGCTGCATTTAAAGCTTTGCTTATCGAACGACTGTTAATGTTTGCAAATGTACTTTAAGTGATAAAGAAACGAATGGTATGTGTTAATGCTGATGTTTAAAAGTATAATTTCTTGTCGTGGGCGTTACCCGCAATCATATTGAAAAACTATATTATGCAGTTTTACATAAATGCATTTAGTACCAAGAAAATATAAATAAACGTATTTTTGTAAAAATACATATGTAAGTTTAATATATAAATATAATATTAAATTACAATAATAAATGTTTATCTTTCATGACAGAATTTTTTTAATTTTTATTTTAATGGAAAATAATTTACAATTACTTTTTTATGTAATGTGTTCTGAGATAAAAATAATGTTTTTTAAATAATATGTTATTACTATAATAAGTACAGAACTCATCTCATTAAAATATGTATTGTACTTATATACAATTTTAATATATAATAATAGACATATATTAAAACGAATCAATAATTATATTCGCTAATAGATAATATAGTTTTTAATATAATATTAAGGAGATTGACCATTAAAAAATAGAGAATGTTAATATCTAAAAGTGTTTAAAAAAATAATTTAGTATTAATTATTATAATGAAAACTATAGATAGTCCAATGAATATTTACACTATAAAACAGAAAATAAATGTGTCTGCTGTCTTTCACAAGAACTCCTCACAAACGGAGAACAGTAGCGACGTGGCATTTTCACGTCATTCTGGCTGCCATTCAACTTTAAAGATAACAATTGAGTTAAAAAACGACGTGCTGACAACCGATTTTGTGCTACTGCAATAATTGAAAACAAGAAACTATACATATTGTATATAATCAAGTATTGAAATATATTTATAATAACAGAATAAATAAATTTAGTTATAATGAATAAAGAATGACTTTCAAAGGCGGGTAATAAAGTCAGTAACTTAATACTTACTACGAATCGGGTTAGATTCTGTACAATTAAATATAGTATTACAGTTTAATTGCGCTATTAGTAACAGATATATTAAACTGTGACACTCGATTTCAGTAATAACCATGCAAATAATTAAAACATGTTTCTAACACTATGTTATTTTTATTCGGTATGTAATAGTACTAGTATGTAAAATATTTTCTATGATTTGCGATAGAAATTAAAGATGTCGATTTAAGCGGCTAGTAAACAGATTTTCCGCAAAGATATGATATCTTATATATAGAATTACGTACTGATTTTTCCCCATCTGTTGTTGATCTATTTCACTTTTATATAATATGTTATGCAAATGTGATAATTAATTTTTAAGGCCAAAAATAAGATAAAAACATAATCTTGAGAAGAAAAAATTGCAGATGGAATCATAATATTTTAAATAATTTAAGCAAATTCAATGTATCATAATCAATTATGAATTTAACGATTAAATATATTTTTGAAATATTATCTTATTTATGTGTCTGTAAATTAAATTAAAAAATCATAGTAAAAAGATCGCTTATAATAAAAAAAACGATATTTTCTATGAAAATGAATAATAAATAACAAAATTATACACTATTTTGTGGCAAAAAATTAAATAAGTTTAAGCACAGAAAATTAACAATAGCTTTTTATCACAATTCTTTCAATTTAAATATTCGGATACCAAATATATTGAACTGTTTTTTAACTATTTGTTTTAAAAATATGTATTTATTTATCCGTTAATTATTTTTTTCATATTCGTAGTAAATATTTTAAAATTTTGCATTTACTAAATCAGTAAAAACCACTTAACTGTTGTTAAACCACCTTTGTGATTGCTAAATAATTAATTTATGTTGAGATGGTGATTTTCCATTTCCATCTCTATTATAAGCATAGAGTATCTTTATTAAAAACATATATCATTTTAACCCCTCGATTTATTAATCAAGTGTAAAAACACACCCTTTATATTTAAAAATATATGTTTTTTTTATATTTATACAGTACAATTCCTATCTCATTAAATGCATATAACGGAATATAGGATAAGTTTAAAGCCAACAAGACAGGATCAGGAAAACGGATGTTGTCAAGAGAAAGATGTCTTCATTAGAGATCCAAAGACAGTATCAATCTTGGTACTGAACAAAATAAATCAAAACAAGAGCTCAGAAGCAATTATTTTAAAGAACACATAAATAAACGAACCCGATTAATATGTTGTTGTTTATAACGGCAATTCGGTATGTACATTCAAAACTAACAACCTATAAATCTAAACCGTGATGTATCAATCTTGAACCAGTTCGGACTGGTGCCGGATATGATTCTTTGAATATTTGTCATATTCTTCACGTGTATAGTTAATTGAATTGCGTAATTATTTTCATAACTGTTTCTTTCTCTTGTCGCCGACGAGACATGATCGCTTGGAGCTTTCGCGGGAAGCGATTACGGTAATTAGACTTAATTAAAAAATAATGTGCATATACAGCGTATATCAAAAAAATAAATGCATTCTCCATTCAGTGGATGAAGTAAATCGTCGAGATAAAGTTGTCCACTTGCAGCTGCATAACTGTTCTCAGACAAATGGTGGACTGGTCTATCACTGTGTATGTACTTAAGGCCAAATCGAAAGGAAGCCAATTAACGTGACTGATGAGGATTCTGTCCCAATTCAATATATACTGAGTCCAATGCTAATTTTTCTCATTTGACTCAGAGCTTGCACGTTGATTAATTGGATATGGATATAAAAAGTCAAGAATGTGGCGAAGGTGAAGATCAAGGGCATTGTTCGACATTCTTTTAATTAATTATTTTAACATACTATATATTTAATAGTTCGTGGATATTTTTATAAATAAAAATACAATATTAAAACGTAAATTGTACAAATTTTAATTGAAACCATAAATATTAAACGATGATCATTATAAAATTAATTAAAGCAGAATATGATCTGACTGATAAATCGGATACATATTCGATCACCATGCATTATATTTGCCTTATTTATAAAATTATAAAATAAAGTAAATTATATACATATATACTATATAAATCTTGGCTTGACATCGCTTCAAAGAAACGCTAACATGTATGGTTATAACGACGATATAGCGGTTTCTGATGTTATTTTATGTTGGTTTGGTGTCGTTAAATGTTTATATGGCAGAAAAAAATTTCGCACTTCATTAGATTATCACATTCCATGACCATAGTAAAAAATATGTTTTAGTCGTCGTTAAGAATATTAGTGTTTTAATTATAATTTATGTTTTGATCCTAACAAGTAGATTAAAAGAAAATTGCAATATACTAGATAATTCTAAATTTGAATGCTGTTTTTCTAATGAATAAAAAATAACCATTTTCGGTATTCATCATCTTTATCCTGGTCATTTTTTTAATTCCATTTGCATAACATGCTAAGGGCTTTAATGCCAAATATACAGATAAACTCCTCTGCATTTTAATTTTTTTTAACTGTTGCATCGACCGAAATATATGGTAGTAAAAAGGAGCAAGATCTCGAGAATAAAATAGACGAGATAAAAGTTTCTTTATAAAAATCTGATTGCCATAATTAAAGACGAGTTTGTACTAAATTTTTTTCAGCATTACTTTTGCAAAGAAGGTCGTTCAGTATGTCAAGAATTTACATGAGAGAAAAATGTTTCTCCCATCATTTTACGTTAGAATATCACGAGAGAGTATAGAGTGAAGCATCGAAAACACCAAAACAGTATACTCGATTATCTGGGCTAATGCTGAAAAGACAGGACAGGAATAATTAAAAAAACACAGGTAATTCGGACCGTGAATTTTTATTTGGTTTTAAAATATGTATAATATATTTTCAATACAGCGAATTTTTGCGAATTTCTTAATTATTTTCTAAGATCTATTATATCGCTTTATTCAAATCCCCGTTTCTATATAAGTTAATGCAGTCTTGTTATTTTTGTAATTGTAAGTATATATTTTCACTTATATTTTAATTATCACTCCTATTTAAGTGACAATAGAAATATGCATCATTCAAGCATTGAAAACCTGGATCATTTGAATTGCGATCAAACCACTCCACTTTTTTCAAATAGCAATAGTTTTAAGATGACCATCACGGTAAAGCATTTTCGTTGCTGATATAATACCTTGGTCCATGGGTTAAATTAAATTTGTAACATTAGGCGGTAAAGTTTTTGTAATTATAAGAAAGTCGTTCGTTTTCAATGTGCTTTCATTTTCTATTAAAAATATTGCTTTCTGTGACAGCCTTTAATTTTGAAAAATATATCTCACTTCAGATTTAAATAAATCTGCAAAGATCTCATTTTGGTTATAATAATCAAAAGGAAGATTTTTTATTTTAGTCTCCTTACTACACCGTATGTTTTATATGTCATACCATAAAAAATGAAATTGATCTCAAGCACGGATTATCCACAGACCCTCATAATCGAGAGTACAATGTAAATATGTACTGAATAATAAACATCGTTTGTGAGCAAATGTTAGCATAGAATTAATAGCAAACTTTAAAATATCATAAAAAATTTACTTATCCCACTACGTTGTTTTATAATAGCATATCATAACTTATTGATATATTGATGAATTTAAAATTATAAAATAATGTTATTGTATTTTTTGTTAAATTTTCTATATGTCGTTTCATTTAAATAATGTAATTCTATCTAAGACACATTTTTATGTCTACATGTCGGACTGAATACTTTGACTGATCGGACTGAACAATTTGAACAATAATAGTGAAATAATCAAAAATCGCAATATAACGCTAGCTAATTAATATTTTATTAATAAAAATATTTACTACATATATTTTAATTGTCCTAAATAATAACTGGATGCTACTAATTTGCTATATTTTTTTTATTAATACAAGAGAATTGTATCAAAATACAATCCGATTTAATACGGATCCAATTGCTAGTTAAATACATATTAAACGGTCATGGTACCATGTCCCAACACCCCATGATCGATCGTTCCTAGATCTAGCGGTCTGCTCTAATTAATCGGCCTACACATAGTTCCATCAAAGTGCACAGCTCACCGGCGCGATAAAGAAAGAACCAACGTCACTTAACGACAGACTAGCAAACCAGTTCGCCAACATCCTCATCCATGGCCGGTAAACTCATAAATAATTGTTAGAGCCGATCGGTTGAACAAACTCCGCGAAACGTTTACCCGCGAATGAATCGACTCATTAGTCATAATATAAACACAGAATTTTTAATAGTAACGAAATCGGCTCATTGGTGGGAGCCGCATTCCAATCGGATCATTTTTTATGCCGTTAAATTGCGCCCAAGGTGCTTGTGGTGTATTATAGATAAAACAACGAGATGGAACAATGAGGACTGTTTGGCTATCGGCGGACGGTTAACGGTAACCGATATTTTATAAGCCGTTTGAATTGGATTTTTACGAAAGCGCAATCAGACTTTCATCTAACAATACCGTATTAGTGTTCTGTAATATATTTTTAAGATAATTGTTACATTATGCTAATACCTAATAAATAATCATTTAGCATGCATATATTATAATTTAATAAAATTTGGTTAAATTCTTAGAGAGCCTTTTATTATGTCTAACTTTTTGGACTTATTACTTAAAAATAATTACTTAGTTACAAAAAATTAGTACAAACTTTTCATATCCTCAGTTACATTTCTTGCTTTGCAATTATTTTATTATTTTTTCTACAACATAAAATGTTTTTAAGTAATTAATTTATCTCACAATGTTTTGACGCATGTTAAATATTTTTTTCTGTACACGTGAACCTTTTTGCTATTTTTAAAATAAAATTGAAAAGAAACTAAGTTAAAACTTTAATCAACTTGATGCATTAAATTAATTAAGCTTTATAAATCAACAGGTGGTACTATATTTCAAGATAATTACAACATTTCATATTCTTTTTCAATAGTACGTATCAAAAATGGAGAAGCAATAGAATTATTTTAAATATTTATTAGCATTGCCATATTAAGAAGTTCATAATATTAAGTTATGGACATTTTTATATGTATTTTTATTTGCAATATTTTTATGTAACGAGTAATTATAATATATTCAAATATTTTATGCAAATATTTCTTTGCAAGGTCTTGTTTTTTATATACAGTCGTTTTATTAAAAATATTTTTTTTGCAAAGCTTTAAACATCATATAAAAATGATATGTTGTTTACCTTGTGATTGAGTTTAGGTCTCTATATTAATTTTGTAATTTTTATTATAGAAAATGTCTCACTTTCGCTATAAAAAATTAATACTTTTTTTTCAAAATAATCATAGTCTAATTTTATAATTAGGTTTTTTATATAACATGTATAGTTTTTTGTATTATATTTTGTGTGACTAAATGTATGCGTTAGTATTGTTTTAGATAATAATGATTTCGCCTCAAATACTTAATACACTATTTTATAGAACATTTAATTTTCTTTGCTTCTTTGTGAAATGCAGTTTTTTAATGAAGTGCAAAATTGTTGCATAAAAACAATTTTTATTAAATTATTTTTGCGTTAGGTTATATTTTAAAAAGGCAATAATATATAACCGTATTAAAGCTTTTAAATATGACTTCCGATAACACTTCATTCGTACTATTTTCTCAAAAAAAAATATTGCCTTACATTAATATATAATATAGAAACGTTTTAATTTATACTATCTAAACAATCAAATTGCATTATTCGATTAACTTGGGTTTAAATCCCATTTAAACCCAAGTGTTTTTAAATTTCTATGGTATCTGTAAAATTGAAATTAGTAATTATTATAATTACGATCAATCATCGCAGATTAAGCTTTTATATATTTTTATAATCTTACGGATAAATATATAATACTATATACATACATACATATATTTTTAACTTCCGTTGTAGCCTTACAGGTATAAGCCCAATGTATTACAACGGAAAATCTGTTCCAGTCTTTTTCAGTACCCTAATTAGAAAATTAATAAGAAAGCGTTACATCAAATTGACTACCCTTTGAATGAAATAAAAAATGAGAGAAGTTTATTTCGTTACTAGCAATGACCTTAGCCGAGAAAAGCTCTTGTGCATGATTTCTTTTACAGGTAAGATGCTTATAAAAATATTTACAAACAGTTTTAACGGAATGTACGTACAAATATTTACCAACATAATGGAAGATGGCACAGATTCCAGAAAATAATCCAAAAGTCTAATTAATCTGCCTATTGTATCAAAAATGTTTAAGAAGCTACTGCTACGTAAAATAAATTTAATACTACAGAAAGAAAAGATAATCTTATTCTGATTTGGCTTTCTGCAAGAGCACGGCACAATAAAATAAATACACTGAGTGGCAAACAAGATTTTTTTTTAAATATCCATGAGAGGAAAATATTAATTATATAAATAATAAATATTAAAACATAAAATCATAAAGGCACTACCTCACCATATATATCAAATAGAAAGTCATATCTGAGGAATAGATATTTTATAGTAAAATATAAAAAAAATCCTCCGTCTTTCAAATTAAATCTAAGGTACCTTAGAGCAGTGTAATAAGACCAGTACTGTACTTAATATGTACAGCAGACTACATAGAAAACTACCTTCGCAATATTTGCTGACGGATTCAGCGTCTACTTATTTCCATGAAAATCTCAATAAAATACAAGAATAGATGCGTATTTCAAGAATAAAGGTAAACGAATTTGTCCATATAACGTTTACAATGAAAAAAATATGTTCTTCCGTTCGATTAAATATAGTGCAAAATATTTAAGGATGCATCTTGACAGAAGATCTTCAAAAACTCATATTTGTTGTAAAATAATTCAACTAGGAGTAAATATTACTGACCAATAGGCAAAACCTCACAACTGACAGTGGTAAATAAGCTACTTAAATCCACCCTTAAGCCAATTCAACTTCAAGCAATTCCAGATTTCAAAATAAAATTTAAAGTGTGTAATTGGATGCTAAGAATGTTTGGATCATACCACATGATCCAAACATTTTTATTCACAAAGACTTAAAAATTAAAATTGTGAAGGAAGACGTAAAAAATAAAACGAAAATACAATGAAATATTGGAGTAACATTCCCACAAATTGGCCAATAAATTGACTAGAGAGAGACTGAATGAAGAAAAAAATATTTAATTATAAATAGTTGTTTTAATGTATCACTGAATGTGCGATTACCTACATATGATTTAATAATAAGTTTTGATGAATGTCAGGTTGGACATACAGATTGCAAAAATAATAACAATTAGCTACTTCAGCTTATACAGAATATAAAATATATATAGCATTCTATATAAATTGCTCATAAAATATATAACTTTAACAATACATATTAAAAAAATACTGTATGGAGTAAATTTACAGCGTATCAAAAACAGGAAATTAGATCAAAATGTCACAAAAATATGATTATTAAAATTATTATATATATGTTCATATGCATATAGAAAATCATAGTTGAATGCTTTTTAATGATCAGTTTAGAATCGAAATTAATATATTTTGTTGTGATCTAATTATGTAATAAGCCATGTAGTTATAAATTAAGTAATTAATTTTAGTTTTTAATACGTCGGTGAAATAATATATTAAACAGTTAAATTATATGCACGGAGGCAATAAATAATGCTAGAGCGATCATTAACTTTCTAGCGGTTGATATGTATTTTTTTCATTAAACAAATTTTATTTACATAGGATTGTAATACCTCGGGGCTTTGAAGAATGAGTTAAATCGTATCTAATCACGAGCAACTTTTTTTGCAATACAAGCAAAAAAAGCACGAAAGTGATTTTATTTTATGCAATATAATCGGAGTGACGCTTTTTGTATATCGTATGGAAATTTTTCACCTAAGCATCATGGACCAATTAACCTAGATATGCAAGGAAAGGTATAAAACGACAAAAATTAACGGATTCGACTTGATTTGGTTTTATGTTCTCGGAACAAATTGAACACTTCCCGTCGGCTTTCTAGACAAAGTCTAGTATCCCGCTGCGAACATCACGAGCTATTCTAACGGCGGCAATATTAAATTTGAACCCAACACAATGAGTTATAATAAATTACATCTGAGATAATTTTACGAAATCGAATTAATTAAACTGCATCACGAATTATAACGTGCGTGATTATTTCACTTAAAATTATTCAATCGAAATACTTTTTTTTTCTATACAATACAACATAATTCGCTGCGGTTGGTTGGACTTTGTAATATGTTTATTATTAATTTTGTATACATAATAATGAATAAATTTGATACGTCCGTCAGCGTCTCATCAAGGCTATTAATAAAAATGTGAGAAACATAATCTATAATATATAAAAGATGACCGAAAATATTACACTTTTGGAACTACCGAAGTGGACAATTCACGCTCGGATGGTTAAGATAAAAAACGACCCTTCGAATTATTTTTCGACGACGGAAATTAATGAACTAATAATGTTTTTATACGGATTAAATATAATCTGCTTAGAATTTATTAAAATTTTCATGTCGTGGCTCAAAGGCAGACTTAATATTGAAGGGCTCCTTATCGTTCAATAACACCCACAAGCGTCTGGGACCAGTCTAGACGATAAAAATGAATGAGAAATAAAAATATGAACCTCATCAATTATTTAGGAGAGAGTTGAAATGCTTTAAATCTTATTAATCACATATATTTTTAGGCTTCACTGCTGATTGAAAAGAAAATACCATATAAAATATAAATATTAATTAAGATTAAATCAATATTAAAAAGCACATTAGATAAATAAATTATTTTAGAATACTGCGATATGAATTTTAGTTTATTTGTATAATACATACGATTTTTACCTCTCGTATAATCGAGACTTTTGAATGTTTATTAATTAATACTATAAATTAAATATTTAGAAAATTTAATACTTTGTATGTTATAGTAAAACAAATGTAATTAACAATGTCAAACTGTTTTTTAAAATTGTAAAAGTTTATTTAACATTTTGTTAAAAAAAATTCAATACATTTAATTGAATTATATAAATAAAGAAGTATAATCTTTTTGTACGTTGAAAATGTTGATAAAGTAAGCGTTTCCTTTTTTTCAAGAAGACCTCTATTCTACGTCCAATGTTATTCTATACGATTGACCAAGTTTACTCAAGTGGACACCTAACGAAACAACTCACTCGTACGAACAAATATTGGTTTTGTCAACTCAAAACCAACACCCCGGAGGCCAAAACTAACAACTTTTCATAGGACGACCGTCTATTCGATTGTACATACATATGTATGCATTCAATGGAATTTTACGCACATAAATATTACACCATGACAAGATATTTTATATTATTTTTCTGACTTGGCAACCTCTGGCCTTCGTCAAAACATTTTTAATATTCATGACCGATCCCCGGGCAAACACGAACCTTGGGCCTTCTCAAATTAACGTTCCCATTTACCATTCTTACTCGATCTCTCCGAACAGCTCCTCAGTGGCCGGCCATATAACGTTTAAGAAATTGTTCGGTAAAAGAATTGTAATAATAATCCCGCTCTTTACAATTTTATTACGCCAGTGATTTATTATTACAATTGAAAAATTTACTCGATTCGCATTTTGATTACAAATCGCAATTACGCATAATAAAGCTCTTAGATCACGTATCGGCCGGCGTGTTTGATGCGAGCAACGATTCGTATTACAGTTTAAGTTAGCGGTGTCCTTATGCGAAGGTTTATTACGTTTATGTAGATTTTTTGTGAATCGATTCAAAATGGCGCTTCTGGACCGCTACGAATACAAATAAGGTAAAATGTAATAGGATTTTCCCTTGCGTCTGCAGAAACGCTAGTTAGATCACGCTAGATTGGGTAATCTGGTTAAATCTCTACCAAATGTTTTTTTAGTATGACTTTTATTTTATTTAATACAGATTTTTTCTATTTTGTAAATAGTAGTCATAATACTATTAAAATATTCAAGTCATCAAATCAGAGCACTTATTTATAAATATTTATTTTAGAAAAAGAGTTTTATACTAATTTATTTGGAAAAAAGCCAATTAAAAATTCGGATTTATTGACATAATTTAGCAAATTTAAACCGAACATAAACTGAAAGTTTATATTGTATGTTGTATAAAACCACTATTATTTATTTCTAATATTGTACAACTATGTATAAATAATAAAATTTACATGATAATATTAAATATTAGCAAAAATTATCGTTTATCTTGTTACACCTATTATTTCAGATCCACGATTTAAGTCTAAATCTTAAAATCTTGACGAACTTTAAGAAAGCAACTTTACATCAACATCAACCGCACAAATATTAACTTTAAAAATAAAAATAAAGCGTATTTTATTTTAAGGTTGACATGAAAACATTTGTTAGGATTATCTTATATTTGTGATTGTGATAAAAATTTGGTTCTGACAATTTAGAAAATGTACCTATTATTTTATTATTACAATGAGAAAAATATAAATAGTTATCTAAAATGTTTTTTTCGTGAAATAATTAGTTCAAAATCAATTATCCCTTCGATGTATTTAAAGCTCGTTAATTAGCCGTGCTCAAACATTGAGTCGTAAACGACCCATATAACTTAAATTATACATCCGAATCCTATTCGAGCCATGGTTCATCGACACTTTTGTTCGGATGTCGTAAGTTTTCAGTTAAAAATAATCAAAATCTTGTTTTATGGCCATTGGAATGATGCCTTCCGAATTAATAATCGAACCGGCCGCCGCCCCACGAGATAAGATCGAGATTGTGTAAGATGAATGATGATCGAAAGAAGAAAAAGCAAAGCCAAATTTTAATAATAATTGTTCGCGTGGTCAAAGTATGTGGATATAAAACGAATCTGCCTTTGTAGAATGTTGATTTATGTTGTTGAGCTACAACGATTAGTATCTGTCCACCAGAAATTAATATTGGACGCTAGAAATCGTTATAGACTTGGGAGAACTTGTGTAAGACTGTGTAAATATTACACTAGAAAACAACATTAAAGTTAAAAACTATATATATAACAATAAAATAATATATATGCTCCTATCCGCGAAGCAGATAGGACAATAGTTTTCAATCTTACTAAAGTGTTTTTGACATAAAAGCAATTTATCAGTGAAAGTGCGAATTATAAAACTGTATATAAAAAAATTAAATCTGATGATGCCAAAAATATTGTGGTCAAATATATCAAGACTAAAACTTCAAAGAAAAACGTAATCTGAGTCACGTATATATACATGACTCAGATTACGATATATATATATATATATATATATATATATATATATATATATATATATATATATATATATATATATATATATATATATATACATACATATATAAATATATCCAATTGACTACTTATAGATTTTTTAATAATAATTTAAAAATAAGTAGTCAAATTATATGGTATTTAGCTATATAATTATATATTTAAATATGTACATATATTAATAAAATACATTATTGACCACCCCTGAAGCGCATGACGTAATTTATAAAGCCCGAGAAGCATTTTTCGAGTCGGTTCGAGTGTGATTTTCGATAATCATGTGTTATTACATTGAAATCAGCAGTGGGCGGAGGTCTGGTAAAAATATCTATATGAGACTTTCCATGTGTTTTGTAGAACAACACAACTGTGATAATTAAATTCGCCGTTCAAGAGGAATTCGGTGGATGTATGAAGAATTTTTTGAGGGATAGAGAGAGAGAGAGAGAGAAAGAGAGAAACGTAGGCGTGGTAGTGATAGTAGTGTCTTTGGAATCATGATACAGAATAGCGACCACATCTGCCTGTAATTACGAATGCCGAGACCAGTACTGCCATCATTGCTTACCTGCTCTGCCGTGGGCTACTGGGCAATATTCGTGTGGATGCAACAAAAGTTTCCCTACATAAATATAACACATTATAATGATAATACAAATATAAATAATAATATATTTATATAAAAAGTCAATGTATTATAATGAACAATAGGATTAATATTATATATTTTTACTAATGAAGAAATTAAAGAAGTAAAAAACATTTACCATTCAAATGTATCCCTTTGTAAGAATTTACCTCTTTTAGTTTAGTATGAATTGTAATAAATAAAATGTATCATAGTTAAAATTTGAACTAAACTAAAATTATATTAAATTGATCTTTATTATTTATACAAGTTTATTGCCATAAACAACAAAATATTTTCTTTAATTAGAAAAAACGCACATGTAATTTGAAACTGAACCCTGGAGCAAACGAGTGTTAGTATTCTAGTTAAAATTTACTGTAAAGTATTTAAGCTTTTCTCTGTGCATTCTTGAGGAAATATGTAATATTTAAATACATTTTAGGTCGGAAGAGCTTATTAAAAAAAAATTTAATATTCCTTCTGTATATTCTTTGTATTTTTAAAAAAATACAGTATTTTTTTATACGGTAAAGAATTATTTCTCTCTCTGAAACCAACTTAAAGCGTTTTATTTCTGTATGTTTATTCTAAACCAGAAAATCTGAACCAGAGCAACGCCTCCAAAACATCCAATTTCACTGGAATCTTGTCACGAAAACCACTTTCTTTATCGGCATACATTAAAAGTAAACAGCACAAAATCGTTGTTCAGAAAATTTCGTTTAACGATGCATAATTGCCAACATTATAGATTCAATATTGATTCATCCCGTTCTACGTATTAAAATTAATCAATGCAAAACAGTCCCGCGAGCGAGCGCGAGCTTTCTGAAAGCTACAATCGGTACAACCAATTATAATAAATTACGATTTAACGACGCAAAGTGAAACGTGTTAATAAACATATTTATGCATTTTTTAATAACAAACCAACAACAAAGTCACGATTGTTTCTAGCTCAAAAAAAATTAGTTACGACCGGATAATGACGATTCGCTGTTGATTTATAGCCTTATTGTTTACATTGTGAACTGTTATATTATATGCAAGGAATTGCAAGAAAACGCTCACCACGTGTGCTTAGTGCAATAAATTCATGCAACATAAGACATGTTAATTAAGGCCGGTATTACACAAGGCGCTAAAGTGACCGGTCAGAGAAAAGCTCGGGCAAAAGCTCTGTCATTGTTCGCGGACCGGTGCAATCTTGATGCGTAATCGATGGCGCCGGCGCCATTCGCTATAAAATATACATTTATTAATAATACATTAAGGTATAAGTTATATAAAATTAGTGTTAAAGCATATAATGATTCATGCACAAGTCAAGCCGAAAAATACATCTTTATTATTTAATTGTGTAATTAAATAGCAATAGAAATGCAAGAAAGTTCGTATATCTCATGATTTTATCTAGTACAAATATGTGCTTCTATTCAAGAATAATTTAGGAACAACCTGAAGCTGTAAGTATATAATAAAATAATTATCTTCAAATAAAAGATTGATATATTTCAAATGTTAAAGACAACAAGACCAATCCATATAATTATTTCTTAATTAATATCCAATTAATTGGGCAAACATATCACTACGATTAATAATAAAATCTTTTCTGTCCTGCTACATTACTATTATTTCATATTACTTCGTATAAGATCTTACTATTACTTCATTTATAATATGTATTGTATATAATGGATCATCAGATTAATATTATTTAAATTATAATTTGTACAAAATATAACAGATATTCTTTCTGATCTATGTATTGAGTAAATAAAAAAAATGCATCGCAAATGATAAAATAATACTATTGTATATAAAATATTAAAAAATCATACATTAACTGTTGTTGTGTTCATCGTATGTGCATGTGTCTGCCGTGCAATTAGCCAAGATTGTGGTAACCAACCCCTTTGGAGGTGAAAACCGGCAGATATTTGCGCGTAAGTAGCACAATTTAATAAATAGTATAAATAGATTGATTAATATAATATATAAATAGTATAAGATAGAAATAATTAGTATTGTTACATAAAAAAAAATGGCCGATAGCGGCGTGAATATAGCGGGCGTAATTACGCCAGAAAATAGAATAAAAGAAATGGATGAATTAAAAACAAAATTAAATGTATTATTATCAAATGGTAATATACTATCAAAAGAAAAAAAAACCATTATAACTAATACATTTGATATAATGTATAAACATTTATTAGATGTATTAAAAACTAATAGGGACGATGTAAATAATAAAAATGAAAATAATAACTCAATATTTGAGTTATTAAATGAAGTTAGAAAAGATGTTTATAATATAAAGGATAAACTAAATTTAAATAACAATATTATTAAAAATAAAATGCAAAAGAAACATTATTCGGAAATCGTAAAAAAAGGAAAAGATATTGCGATAATTATACCTAAAAATTTGCAAAATATAGAGCAGACAAAAAAGGATTGCAAAAATTTAATTAAACCAACAGAATTAGAAGTTGGAATACAAAATATAAGACCAATAAGCAAAGGAGGTATAATAATTACATGTGATAGTAAAGAAGATGCATCGAAAATTACGACAGATGCAGTAAAAAAACTAGGAGATAAATATAATATAAAAGTAGGAAATTTAAAGAAACCAAAAATAAAAATAATTGGAATTTCTGAAGAATTAAAATATGATCAACTAAAAAAGTGTATAATGAAACAAAACACATGTGTAGAAGAAAACAAATGTTATTTAGAAGTAAAACATATTAAAAAAAACAAATTTAATAAGTATGATGCTATTATTGAAGTAGATGTTACGACATTTAAAAATATAATGGATGTAGGCAAATTAAATATTGAATGGGATAGGTGTAAAGTATATGAAGACATATTCATATACCGTTGTTATAACTGTTATGGTTATAATCACAAAGCCAGTGAATGTAAAAATAAAAAAAATTGTATAAAATGTGGTTCGGAAGAACATTTAATAAATCAATGCAACAAAAAAGAAAACTGTGTGAATTGCTGTAGAGCAAATAAATTACTAAATCTTAATTTGAATGTGGAACACAACTCCATGGATAGAAATTGTTCAATTTATAAAAGATACGAGCAAAATTACTATAATAAAATACAATATAATATAGTATAGCAATTAAAAAAATCAAGTTCATATGGGAAACAAGAATCAGTAACTGGGATATTAATCAATGCACAAGGTTATTTAAAACATAAAGAGGAAATAGAATTAATTACTGAAAAGGAATATCCAATATTTTTAGGGTTAACTGAAACCCATATCACAAATGACATTGAAGAATTTGAACTAAATATTGGCAATTATAATATAATTAGATGTGATTCTAATTCCAGACATACAGGAGGTGTTATACTGTATATTAGAAATGATATAAAATTCAATACTATATTTAAAAATAATCAAGATAAGACATACTGGTCTATCACAGTTTTTATTGAAAAAATTTTTATTGAAAAAATTCCCATAATATTATGTATAGCATACAGATCTCCAAATAGTAATCCGAATATATTCATAGAATTTATAAATAATATTGCAGAATGGAGTTTTGATCAAATTTTGGATACTGTTTTAATTGGAGATTGGAATTTTAATTGGAACAAATGTGAAGATTTTTACACAGCAAAATTAGAAAAAATATCAAATATATTTGGTTTAAGACAATGTGTCAAAGAAAATACAAGGACTAATAATAGATCGAGCACATTAATAGATTTAGTATTTACCAACAACAAAAAAATTTATTGTGAAGTAAAATCAACTCCAAGAATAACTGACCATTCAATTGTATATATTTATATAGAAAAACATAATGAACTTAAGTTTAAAAAAACAAAAAAAATTGATATAATTAAAAAAATTAATTTTAATAAATTAAGATTAGAATTACAAAAATGTGACTGGAATGTAGATAATATGGATGTTAATAGGATATGGAACAAAATTTATAAGAATATAGTAGATTGTAAAACAAAAAGTCAATATAATTTTAAAAAGGAATATCGTTACAACCCAAAACCGTGGTTTAATGATGATGTTAAAAATGCTATAAAGAAAAGAGATGAGTCATACAAAATTTTTCAAATATTAAAAACAGAACAAATAGAATATAAAGTCTTTAATGAAAAATGGAAAACATACACACAATGTAGAAATATGGCAGTCAAAGTATTAAGAATGGCTAAAAAGAAATGGTATGAAAAATTGATAGATGAAATACAAAATGATCCAAATAAGATGTGGAAATCAATAAAACAATTAATTAATCCAACTCAGAAAAACGACATAATAAAAATGGAAATTAATGGAAATATATATCAAGATCCTTATATAATGGCAGAAAAGATGAATACATATTACATTGAGAGCATAGAAGAAATTGTAAATTCAATACCAAGGATTAGTAATTTAGTACAATATAATAATAAAACATTAATTGTAAAATTTAGTAAATTTAAATCAGTATCATTAGATGAAATTCATAACATAATATGTAAATTTAAAAAAGGAACTAGTACTGATGAACTAGATATAAATATAATTAAAGAAACATGGGAAATAATAGGAACTAAATTAAATTATTTAATAAATAAAGCACTCTCATTAGGAGAAATGCCTGAAAATTTAAAGATTGCTACTATTGTACCTATACCTAAAATAAAAAATAGTAAAAAAGTTGAAGAAATGAGACCAATCAACATGCTACCGTGTATAGAAAAAATAATAGAAGAAGTAGTAATCAAACAATTAAAGGAATTTATTACTTCTCAAAACATAATATGTGAACAACAATCGGGATTCAGAGAAAAGCATTCCACTGAAACTGCATTACAAGTAGTGATAAATGATTGGCTGTTGGCTAAGGATACAAACAAAATCATTGGAGCAGTTTTCTTGGATTTCAAGAGAGCCTTCGAAACAATAGACAGAGAAATAATGTTGAAGAAATTGGAGAGTATAGGTATAAGTGATATAGTTTTGAGATGGTTTAATAATTACTTATATAAAAGAAAACAAAAAGTTAAGATAAATAATGTATGTTCTGAAGAGAGGTTAGTGTATTATGGAGTACCACAAGGGTCTAAATTGGGACCATTGTTGTTTGTTTTATATATAAATGATATAGTTAATAACGTAAGAAAATGTAAAGTTCATCTATTTGCGGATGACACATTGATCTATTGCATGGGTGATAACATTGAAGAAGTTGTGAGTAATTTGAATGATGAATTAGGTGTGTTAGAGATATGGTTAAAGAATAATGTACTTAAATTAAATGAGAATAAAACTAAATGTATGTTTATTAATTATAAAAATGTGTTAGATGATAGTACCAAAATAGTAATAAATAACTCTAATATAGAAATAGTGGATAATATAAAATATTTAGGAGTAATTGTTGATACAAAATTAAACTTTAAAGAACATTGTAATTACATATTAAAAAAAATTAGTAGAAAAATAGGTTTATTATCTAGATTAAGAAATATATTAAGTATAAATACAAAAAAATTAATTTACAATAGTATAATATTGCCCCATTTTAATTATTGTGCAACACTATTAAATATGTTGAATAAATTAGATAAACAAATGTTGCAAAAATTACAAAATAGGGCAATGAGAGTAATCTTAAATAAAAATAGATTAACTAATTGTAAAAGTATGATTGATAGATTAGAATGGTTGAATGTTCAAGAAATATTGAGTATGAATGTTTTAGTATTTATATATAAGTTAGAAAATAATATGTTACCACACTATTTTAATAAGTATTTAATAAGAAATAAAGATGTACATAAATATAATACTAGAAATAGAGAAAATTTAAAGATAATTAAGTATAAGAAAACGAGTACGGCTAGGGGAATTATGTACGGAGGTTTTAATTTATATAATAGTCTTCCAAGAGAAATCCGAAACAGCAAAAATATAACGGGTTTTATAAATGGAATAAAAAAACACCTTCGTACATATAGAAATAAAATATTATAATATTAAGTCTTTATTATTGTATATTTTTTCTTTCTGTTATGTATTTTTTATATATTTTTATATATGTTTACTAAATTTGTTAGATGTAAAGATTAGCTATTAAGCTAAATAAATTAATAAAATAAATAAATAACTTAGAGTTAGTATGTGTGTATGTTTGTTTTATTTATAGATTAAATATGTGCATTAATTGCAAGTAACAATGAACCCATCTCTCTTTCCATCTAGTTAACAACTTTGTCAACTTTCTCACATATTTTCACAACAAACAAAATAAACACGCAGGTATTCGTTTTTATTTCTACACTAATAAATATATAATAAGTACAATAGAATAAAATAAATGTGTACATATATAACGGAATTATATGTGAGAACGAATCGCATCAGATAAATGTGGCCCCGATAATTATTTATATATATATATTGGATTTTAAATTTTTATCGCCTTTTCAATTTAACTGTATAATCTTATATTTAATGAATAAAATTAACTAACCTTAATAATGTTTTATTAAATATTACATTGTATTATCTCAATCTTAGAAGGGTATGGAATATTTTATTTTAATGAATGTGTAATGTCAGTAATAAAGCTTAATAATACAATATTAATCTACTAAATTTTTAATTAATTATTTATTGCTCAATAGTTTAACAGTGGCTCTTTCCCCGTAAATACCGTCGAAACATATTTATATCATACTCTAACCCCAAAGGTACAGCATCTCGCTTTTATCTCGAACGAATTATCTGAGCTTGCATTACCACCGAGCTATTATCCTAGATGGGACACGTCCATGCACATTGTGTGTTGCTATAGAAGAAGCGCAAAGGAGGATATAATTATACTAAAGCGATAATGCAAAGATACCGCAGTCACAATTTATCTATTCTAATGGCGATTTCCACACCTGATATCCACTAAAAGATGCATAGCAAACCGTGTGCTATACGCTATATATGCAAATCAACGCTGAGAAATAAATTATGAAAATGAATACGAATTATATTTTAACGTTTACGACTATTATAGAACCAGTGTAATCTCGTAATAAATTAGTACTTGTCCCCCGCATTCCCGTGTGTGAAAATAATATCAGACAGCGATAAAAAATCATTATAGGTTATTAAATATTCTAGATTTAACCCAGAAGCGTTAATTCATCGTCCATTAAGCAATAAATAACTGTGGGATCGTAATCACGGGATATTTTTTTTCTTGACCGGAGGCTCATAAGGAGAAATGGGCGGAGCTCGTCTTTAAAAACATTTCAGACCTTAAGTTACTTGTCGAATCAGAGCGGAGTGTAAAAAAATTGAGAGATCTCCCAGATAACAATCGTAATTGCACACTAGTTGTCATTAATTAGCGCTAGAGAGATGTGTTGCCTCAAATGGTAAAGTAACAATCCAATGAGGAATGATTTGTACATAAAAAAAATCTAAAAGTAATTGCAGTATCGTATTGATTCCTACATTCGAGAGGAAGTCATCATGAAATTCAAGCTGACTATGCAATTATATTTGTGAATAAGTAGTATGTACATTTTTCAATGAAGTAGGGTTTTACGCGGATATCATCCGACAAGTGCTTAATTGAGATTAATAACGTAGAAAAACGATATATTATATTTAATAATAGCACAACAGCTTAAACGTTCAAAATAAAATAACAATTTTATGTTATTTAAGATTGACACAAAAATATAACCGATCGTGAATCTTTATATAATTATTGTGGTAATTAAAAAAGAGAATAAATTGATTTTTTTATTCACTAGCCAACTTTTGTGGGATCTTATAAATTAACGCTTACATTATTTAATACATAAAATCAGCCAATATATAATATCTCAATATATAATTCGAGAACTGACAACGAATTTAATATTATTGAAGAACTGACTTTCAATTTAATATTACCGTACGAATTTAAATCAAAACGATTAAATCACTGTTAATTTAATATTTCTAAATCTTGACACTGTGTACTTTACTACAGTGAAGTGAATAAGTCATCAACTCAAAAGGAAAACCAGTACTTGAATTTTTAAAATGTATGATTTAACAATTAACTACACATTACGGCTAATTTAAATAAACTAAACATACATCTCTAAGATAAAAATCAGTTAACGAATTCAATGTTTAAATAGTGTTGGAATTTAAAATGAATTAACAATAACATAGTTTACTTTGACATAAACAGAAACTGAATTTAAATATATTTGCTACTTTATTCTTAATTAACATCGTATATATTTAAAATCAGATAGATAATTTTAAGAATTCTCTATTCAAGTGCCTTTATTAGACTTAGATAATTTTACAACTACATAAATTAAAACAATTGTTTTAGATAAACATCTTTAAAACAGCTTTCCAATTGCTGCTTCCAATAATTAATCAGATATTAATGTACTGATATAAAAAAAAAGATGTTATTGTTTTTTGTACGAAAAGTAAAGTTGTAATCAATCAATTGCTAATATGGATTACGCTTTAATAAAACATGAATATTCAATTCCAAGTGCGGCCCTTAACAATTTTTTGTCAAGCGTTGGTTGCAACATAAGGTTGGACACTTGATTAACGACAAGAATGCGTTGAATTTATAATAGGGAGTTATAATAAATATGATTTTTTAAATGATTTTACAGAACAATGAAAGAATCATAAAACGCGTAAATTATTATTATTATAAATATAATTTTAATTAAATAAAATATATTATACAAAAATGTTATAATTAATAAAAAAAATACTAGCTAATATGTAAATGTCTAAATATCTTTAAACCATGTTTATAATAATTAAAATAATATTGTTTTGGTTTTTATAAACAATGTTTAATACAAATTATTGTAAATTAAAGAATCTTAAATAACGTTAAATATGAAAAAATATTTAAAATGCTATACGTAGTATAACTTAATAATTAACCATAAAATTTATTATATTTTAGTATCAATTCCCTGAAAGGTATGTTTTTTTATTAGTAGTAAAATAAAGAAATGCTTTCATTGTTTTAATTGGTATAAAAAATATGCTTAATAGAGCCAATTAAAATGCTTTCTTATTTACTACGACCACCTTATACACAGTTACAAACGAGTATTACGAATAAAGGCGCGAAATCCGTTAGCAGACACTCAGCCATGTGACTTGTCTTATAGTGGATCAATAGATCTTATCCGATCAACGAGATCGAGAAACTAACAAACGTCACGTCACGCCGAGATATAATCGCACAAGTCAGATCATTATATGGCGTCTTGATCTCATTATCAGTCTCATTCGATCGCTAATAATAATATTATACATATAAAAACAAATCACACTAAATAAATTAGAGAATTTGATAGTACAAATAAAAATAAATTTTACGGCAAATCCCCGAACCTGATCTGTCACGATTTCTTTTCTCGAGCGATCGAACAAAGCTTCCGATGCCCAAATCTGTCTTGACGGTCTTACAAAAAAAGAAGTAACAATGTAACGCTTTTTTTAGACGAACTATGGCGTTGTCCTGATTAATACCTTGTCCGATAATCACCGTCGTTCAGTTTGCTTAATGGACGCTAACGCGTTATATGGCTAATCCGTGCTTTTAGTCAGCGTTAATTATCGCCACAATGCAATGAATAATGTAGCTTTTTATCTTCTTAAATTTTGGACAAAAAAGGCGCAGACACGACCAACGCATAAACTATTGTATATATGTTTCAGTTTTTTTAAATAAGTAATCACTATAATTTAAATATACTTTGCTTTAAATAACACGTGAAAAGTAAGTAAATTTTTTTTTTCTGACTATCATTAGTAATATTTTAGACTTTATTGTTGTATCATGAGATGTAAAATTACATTACAATTAAAGAATTAAATAAAACTTGGACTGTTTAGAAAATAATTACAATTACATTACAATTAGAAAAATATTTATAAATTAGCACTAGAGATTTTGTCCTGCGATTTTTAAATTAAAATTTCTTGGAATATCCAAAAAATAATAGCTACATACTAAGACGGTATTTTGAATTTATGCTAACTATAAGTAACAGACTTAAATATACAGTAATAAGAATAATGACAATAAACTTTCAAGAAAACATGGAAAATTACGATGATAAAGAATTACTCAAGATTTTTTGAAGCGAATTGCAATAAAATCAATTATTTTATAAATTAAACAGTTTGTAAAACTTAATAGTTTTAAGAGGAAAGACTTTTTTAATCTCTATATGGTAGTTATTACTTAGACAGAGGTTAATATATATTATAACTATTTAATCTAGTAAAAATACTATAAAAATCTGGAATAAATTAATTCAAAAAGATTTTAATTTAATCATATTTTTTTTTTAATTTTAATAATATAATTTTTTATTATCAGTAAAACGTATGTAAAAATAATTTTTCTTGAAGATAATTTACTTCATTGAGCAAAAAATTGATGCTATGATTTTTATTATAGATATGTTGCTTAATGAATTAATAGTTATTTGCGTACAATTTCAATTATATAATGAGGCACTACTGATGACGAACAAAGCATAGCAGAGTAAGGCAAGCAGGGCCAAAGAGCTCGGCCCTGAAAGGCATATACACCCTTCGAAGATCGAAAAAATAAAAATAATTATATTTTGTTCAAAAAAATATTTGCACTGAAAATATTAAAAATATCTTTTAATCTAAAATTATTTGGCTTATATTTACAAAAACAAACAGTAATTTTAAAGTTTTGAAAAGCTAGCGTTGCATTAATATATTTGGCTGAGCCAACTTTTTATTTATATTTTTTTTATATAATGTCTGCGCAATACTTTTAGTTTTTGGAATATCTACTCATGCTCATTATATCAATAATAATGAATGTAAATATACATAAATTAAAAAGCAAGAGTAATAAATTTTATGTCAAAGGTCAAAATCAATAAAACCACAAACACGACATTTGAAAAGTTTCTATTTTATTTCCCCAATAATTTGAAATTCTTTAAACTGCGTTACATCCGATATAAATACACTAAGATTCAATATGTGAAATTTATGAACTTTGACAGGAAGCTGTATTTCTTGCAAACGCCGTACATTCGAACTCCTAACCGTACATCTCGCGTGTTTGTTTTTCGTTCGTGAGAAGCATTTGACATTTGAATTCTTAGCCGCGTTGAAGAATTCGCAGATTGTGTTGGGATGTGCGTACAGATACCGCTAGGGATCGGTGCTTTACCCAGAAAAGGACATTACCTACGCCAATTATGTCAGGACGGAATCCTATATGTGCCTTTTTTCATCGCCTTGAATGGGAGGCTTTCGCGCAAGAAAGCCGGACGTGTTTAATCCGCTTGATTGGACGAAGAATGGCAAAGGGCGTCAAATGCACAACAAAACCGGTTATGTCCTCTTTGTTAATGTATGTATGTAAAGCAATGCGTTTTTTTCTTACGACAAATAATTACTCGCGTGTGCAAATTCCGGTCAAGCGGGGGCGTAAGTGTTCCAAAAAAATCAGACGTTGATTCATCAATTTCGAAGTAGAGCTAACCTTGTTTTAAAACTATGGTGTTTAATAATAAGAATAATATATGGGTGTACTTGTATGATCTCATCGTGGTCTTTTTTTCGTCAGTCATGGTCACTCAGTCATATTTGCAGAGCCAATCGCTGAGATTGTGGTCGTTGCGCGGCTATTCATAATACATGAGTGTGAGCTGACAAGTTGTTAATTGAAAGGAAAGTTAAAAAAAGTTTTCTTTACTTGTGTAGTTTACACGTTTTATGTGCGTGGATATATTACAAAGGTTATAAAATCAATTAAGCTAAAAACATATCTCCCATCTCAACCAGTTTTTTTAAACAAATCATGTATTGTATTTTTTTTATTTATGTTATACAAATACGATGTTCTCTATGAGCTCAATTCATTATTAAATATTTTGTATCTAATGTGTGAGACTCGATTATAATTAATCAACACAATATGTATCAGTAAGATTATGTAAATCTAGGAAAACCGAATTTATGATGTTCGATTGTAATAAAAATTCCTTAATAATCACTAATTATGATATCACAGACACGATTGAAATTAAAAAACTCCATGGTCAGTATCAGATTCGAATTAAGATATTTTATGTATTAGTCATAAATTTATACTACTCGTTTATCGTGCTGGTTATTACTTCATATCCTTAGAGATGAATAGGCAGTGGCGTAGCTATGGGGGGGGGGCATATTTGCGATGGAATCGTCTAGTTTGGTTCTTAACCCTGAATTCACTAAAACATATATAAATGCACGAATAAAATGTGCTTAATAATAACCAATTTATTATTTTAATAAATGATGATTTTATGACCCTGCAAAAAATGTATGGGGGGGCGCGGCAATTTTAAGGATCACCCTGGGCGGCACATACCCTAGTTACGCCACTGAGAATAGATACAAATTAGTATAATATCGAAAAAAATCTGGACAATATTAGATTTTTTAATAACATTGGTTACTTATGAATTTAAAACAATAATTTACTAATCGCTTATTTTCGCTGGTATTTTGACATTGCTTATTATGATTGGAATTTAAATACATTCACGATAGTATGCAAGTATCTCTTTTTATTTTTATTAATAACCTGACAGGTGTAAGCCTATACCAAGTTAATCTATACCAACTGAGTAAGATAGTCAAACATAATGAATAATTACATTAAGTATTATCCATCAGACTGAAAGACTGGGAACTTCTGACATTTAAATAATTAAATATAAATTATTATGTGTAATATAATTTTTTAATCAATTGATGGCACTTTGCAGCTGGGCCGGTTTTTAATAATAGCGCATTTTTATAAATAAAAATTCGAGTCTGCTGCCGTGGCTGGAGCCCGTAGCCTCAGAGTTACTAGTCTGAAACCTTACAGACTATGCTATTCCGACCACTGAATAACCAATTTCATTGAAGCTTTATAAAAGCTTTGATTGAAAAACTTTTTGTATAAAACCAATTAGTGATCCATATTATGTTTCAACTTTTAAGAAAACTTTTTTTTTTGGTCGCTATTTTTTCATAAATTACTAATTTAATTTAACCAAGCAGCAGAAATATGAAAATAATAAATATTTTAACAGCAAGATTGCCATTGAAAATGAATCACTTAATTTTATTTTATTAATTGATTGTAAATATCTAAGGTTGCACACTGAACGAGAACGGAATAATCTATAATTATATGACAACAGAATATAGCTTGTTGCTTTGACAAAACATTTGCAACCGTTTCCAATCCCACCTTATAAAATATATGTATTTATGAGAAGTTAAAGAAAAAATATTAACTACAAAAAAACTCTTTTACTTAACTCATGTGATGCATTTTTCAGAAAAATATTATACGTTTCACTTCATCATTTATGCATTTAAGGCAAGATATTAGATAAAATTGAACACGAAAAAAATCCCATTAATAATTATAAAAGAAACACTACTTCTCTATTAAGTATAGTAGTAAATAAAAAATATGTATCTAAAATGATTACTAACATCCAATAAAACACTAAAAGAAGAATAGTAAGCACAGCAAAAATACTGGATGAGAACAAATCAATACTATCCGACAGATGGTTAAAAAGTATTATTAATGATTTGTAAAAAAAAAACAATTTTATAATACTTTTTCATGCAAGTTTCTACCCTTTTTATACAATTATTTTAATTAATGGTAAAATTAGTCCAAATAACCTATTCTTAATAATTCTCCGTCAGTCTAATCGCAGTTCCAAATACAATAATAATTTATTACCAGAAGAGAAAATTATATTGCAATTGCGAACAATGCCTCTTTCGATGCCTCTGAAAGGCATTATGCTCACGTTTTCATACTTATGATACACATTTCCACTTTTCGCATTCATCTCGCTTATCTTCGACACATGTTGGTTTTATAAGACGTGATCCTTTTGCCCCGTAGCGCGCGGAGTCACATGCCGGCGTTATTATTATACAAGACGCACTGATTATAAGGTATTCATGACAAGAACTCGAATCAAGGTAGCGTGTTCTCACAAGCCCACCAGCCACAAGACGCCGTGAATATTAATGTTCAATTTATAAACTGTCTCCCGCAGAGGAGACGTCTTGATGAAACGCTAAAAGGACTTTGTGAGGCGCCACAGCGGAAATTTTCGCCAAAAGTATTTTCACTATCGTCAAACACTTTCACCGCGAGTCTCATAATAAAACCACGTGTGATGATTGCGATGACTTTCAGCCGTGAAAAAAGAGCATCGCCATTGTCGTCGCTATAGGTGAAACTCATCTTCTTAGGTTTTCTGCGGAAAAATTAAACAATCTTCGCACGAAAAAGACACGCGAAACAATAAGCTGTAAAGCAACGAAAAAATAACGACAATGCCTAACAAATGATAACGATACGTGTCGTTTTTTACGTCGACGGTTACAGTTGTATACAAATTTAATACTGATGTAAAAACACAAGCAACCTGCGATTATTTCGTGTTTTATTAGATGAGTATCTCTAAACTAAAAAATAATTAAGAATCCAATAAACGCTGTTAATCTAATTTTTATCTGTTTAAAGTAACTAAATTTCATTTTAGATTACGTTATTCTATTATAATAAAAATAAGTTAGTTACCAACAGTCCGTAACATATATTTAGTATATTTTTTTTTCAATCTCCAATGTCTTGATTTGGTGAAACTGATGTTAAATGAGATACATGTTAAGATAGGGAATATCTTATGTATGTAAATAATTTAACAAGAAAATGTTTAATACTTTTTATAAATAGTTGAACTAAGTATAACTTCGTCAATCAGTTTATTGTATCAAAGGACAAAAATATTTACTGTATAATCTCAAGTAAATATGGTTTTTAAATACGCGTCATTTATAAGCATAAAATACAAAATTAACAGCAGAAGTAAAAGACTCAATTTATAATAAATTCACCAAAAAATATGAAAATGCATTTAAAATATTTCTAAAAGCCATAAATCTGAATATAGAAGAAAAATTTCAAATAACCTTATAATAAAAAATGTGGTACTTTATATTTTTGGTAATACAGTAAAATTATTAGTTATAGTTCTGTGACCAGAAAATGATTTCAAGACAGTGATCCTATATAAATAAATAATAAATTATAATATTTGATAATTAATTTTAATAAAATAATAAATATACATGTACATTTCCAAAACGAATTATGCTCGTAAACTGAGGTTTTACTGTACAGTGTTATTTAAACATTTCAAATTTATTTAATAACAATACGAGGCGTTGCTTTATGCATTATTTAGCTGTGATTAAATTCAATTACATTTTAGAGCAGAATTGTGTAAAATTGTGCGCTGATTATTTTTATGGCTTGTATAGTTTAATGAAAAAGTTTATTTAATTACTATAAAATATTTTTTTTCATTAAACTATACAAGCTATAAAGATAATATTTTTATATTCAAGATTAGCGCATAATTTTAAGTTCTTAACAATTCTGCTTTAAAATTCAATTTAATTTAATCACAGCTAAATAATGCCTAAAACCATATCACACAATTTATATACGAAAAATTTGCTTGGTTCTTATAAAAAATCCACAATTGAAATCTAGAGCATAAAATAGAATTTAAATATTTTTTTAGTATTTATCGTATATAAATTATGTAAATCGCTGGCAAAAATTTGGTAGTATGGTGTAGTATTGCTTATGTAGAATATAATGCATTTAAAATATTAATGACTTAAATAAAAATATGCTAATTTTTACTATATAAAATGAAAAAAAACATAAAACTTTATTACACACAATATACATAATGGAGACGTGAAATAATAATTCAGTAAATTGAGCTACGTGGGTCGAACCCGTCATTTATTGGTTGCCAAACACACAAACTCATTTGAACGCCTACTTTAAAACATAAAACTATCAATATGCATAAATTAAAATATTTACATTACAATCCTAATAAATATAATATAATGATCATTATCCACCAACGTTTCAGTTGCATAGTTACTTTCTATACTCCGAAACTCGATACTATTTCATACGAGCATATTAATTCTACTCACGTACATATCGTACTACAAGCCTTGTTTTAATTAATAGCACTTGCATTTATACAGTAGTAACACATGTACATCGTATTCATATAATATTATATGAGTGTTTTTTAAATAAAATACCTAACGACACGTGCGCAATTTATATCATACATTTAACAATGTGTTATTCGCTTTAAGGTGTTCTTAAAAGCTCGAGAAGCTCGTGATGGCATGCGTTTAATTATAAAAATGCATTTTTTTTGTATTTACAATAAAAAACAAGATTGTGCTTTAAGGCTAGATTGAGATCAAAGATGTATCAGATGTTTTGTGCGCGTTTAATTATATCCTTTGGATACGCTCGTTTAATGAATGAAAAACTAAGTAAAGCTAAAAGGGTTTTTGTACGTGTTATGGCTTCATTAAATTCTTCGATCGAAGCGTTAATTGAAAGCGATGCAATTTTTATTCTTAATGACTTAATAGCATATTTTAAAATTTATAATTGAACTATTAACTTTAACAACATTGTAGATAATTACTGTCAATTTTACGGATAAGGATTCCGTGTGTGAAAATTGCTACAAGTTCGTGTGAGAGAATCGTACTGTTATTCGAGTAATCGTCAGCAATTTCTCACAGTAAACAAATATTAACATCGGAAAAGTGTTGAATGTTAATTTTGCGAGTATAACCGTGACGGCTGCTTCTATTAAACTGCTTCAATTGTAAGTCGGTTTTTATGGCATCGTTTATATCATTTATTATACCGTTTGTATGACTAAATCGAAACAAAGCATCTAAACATATTGTAGAGTAAAACAGGCGATTAATGAGTAGCTGTAGCTTATAAATTTGTATTATATTTAAATTCTTTTTCGTGAGTTATAATTTTTTCCCTATTGACTACGGATGTCATCGCGATATTACTTTTTTGTAAGCGTCTTATTTCGAATAGTTATTATATTAGTCCATTATTTATTACAGTAATTATAAATTGCTAATTTTTTTATTTTATTTAAAAAATAAATAACGTATAAATACCCAAAAATAAATGGATCAAAAATGACGGAAATCATGTTGCTGTTAAAAAAGCAATGATTAAAAATAAATTTATGAAATTTAATTTCTTACTGCCCTGTAATTATCAATGCGCGACTTTGTAGCCCTTTTTATGAATCATTATGAATATTAAATATCAATGACAAATTTTCTTATACACAAATGAAAATACTAACTTTTTATTTTGTTAAAATATTGTAGTATAATGTAATCAGTTGTACGTTAATCTAACTTTGATGACAGGAAAACTAACTTTGTAAAAAAAATATTAGCAATTTAAGAACTGTTTAGAAAAAATACAATGAAATGTATTGTCCATTTAAAGCCTTTTAAAATGTGGAGATTATAAATAATGAATATTATGATGGCTTATAAAATGCATATTTTATAATAATATATTTAAATGTTATTAATCACATTGAACTATTAAGACTTAATTCAACGTAAAATATATTTATTGCTACAATTAAACCTATATATTTATGTTAAAGAGCTATTCTTCTTATTTTTAAATAAAAACATAGACCTGCAAACGGTTCTTTAAATAATGTACTCAAAATTGAACGTCAACAGGAAATAGCAAACGAAAAAAAAACCAAACATACTATATTTCTTCATGAATGATCAGTGCCTTTGTTTTGTGCAGGCATTAAAGAGTAACGATGCAAATGTGATTACATCCAGATAAGGGGTAGTGGGATTTTTAAAGGGTTCTTATACGCTATTAATTAAATTTTAAACTACTAGCATTCAATATTAGTGGTTGTTTTAGAATCTTAGAAAGTACAATAGCATAATTAATTTGCTGGGTAGTAGATATAAATAATAAATAGTATATTAAAACCGATGACGGTTATAAAAACTATTGTAACTTTAAGTTAAATATTGAAAAGTTAAATTGCTTGTCTGTGACATCACGCTGCTTACAAATTAACTGACAAAAAATGTAAAAAGAATTTTAAGATGGTTGAGAAAGATTAGGCGTTTACGTCTGTCTGTCTTAGCATGAATAAAAATTCTTCATAGTCCATTAGATTGCGTTGCGTGACCGTAGATTGTTGCCATCAAGACTGCAATATCACGGATTTAACCGTGTACAAAAATGCTACTAGAAAAATTGTGGTTTTACCTTTAATATTTTATATATATACATATATATATAAACAAGGTCCCCGAGGGCAAACCCAGGTCCTGGAAAAACAATGATACCGGGCCTCATGACAACAATGGCATTTATATTTTTTTTAACAATATTAATGGGTACGAGTTAACATTTTCTATGCTACAAATAAATATACAAATTAACCACCGTTGCGACATATATTCTGAAATCATATTTTATGAGAAATATTTTAATTACGCATTAAAAATATTAATGTTGCCATAGTGAATTTTTAGTCCAGGTCAAAAGTAATAAAATCGTGCCATCGCGGTGAAAGTGCTTGATTATCAAGCGTTTAAATTAAGACTTTTTATAATAATATTATGCGTGAGAATCTAATAAAGCACATCTAAACCGAATTTTGCCCAATAGGAGAGCGCAAAAAACAATTATCACTTCTCAGGAGGCAAAAATTCACGGCAAAAGCAATAAAATCGTGTCGGCGCCGTCGCAGTGGAAACGCTCGTTACCGAGCGTTCCCACTGCGACGGTGCCGATTATTTTTGCGCTCTCCTATTGACCAAAATTCGGTTTGAATATACTTTGATCAGCCCTTTAATATTAAAAGTCCATAGTAATATTTTTAAAACATAGAGTAACATCGAAATGCAGACAAACTATGGAGCAATATGTAAGATGCGATGTCATATTTTCGCTAGTAGAAATATATATATACATATCTACTGGTGAAAATGTATTTAGACTTTGGACTTTAGTCAACAATAATTTGAAAACAAATTTCAACACAAATGGAGATTTCAACCGCGTCGGAAAAATTCAATCTGTCCCTTTGAATAATAATGTTTATTGTGAAAGTACTACTTAGAAAGTGAGCGCTTTTGAAGGCAATGTTCCGCTCCTTTTATATTTTGTATGTATAAAAAGGGCTGAAGTAACTAATACCTTAAATATATCAATACATACATCTCAAACAACTGTAGCTTACTCCATATTCATAATTTGATATCAGTTTTTACTTTTTTAATAAATATATTATTGCTATGATTTTTTCAGAGTCGGGCCCCGCAAAGGAATTTATCCCCTCTCTCCCCCTCTCGGGAGGTCTGGATATATACATATAAAATAAATGTATGTTGTAATTTATATGTGCATAATATTTTAACTTCGTGGAAGTTGTTCACGTCTGTCTTGCTTGTTGGATTCGCGTTAGCTTTCAACATTTTTCAAAGAATTTCTCACAAGCGGAGGCTGCAAAAATGCAAAATCCATGTTTTGGTCCCATTCGCGTATAGCACGCTAGAAATTCTACTATTTGAATAGTCGTGACTAGCACGTTCCTCGCCTTACCGGGAATGCTACGGATATGGAACGTGAGTTTAACCAATGTTCAGGAACGGTAAAACCGTAGACGATTTTTCCTAGAACTATCTCAAACCGTCGCGAAAATATCACAAAGCGTTTGAGATTATCGGAGCTATAATACATACGTGACTTCAGGAAAGGAAAAAAGAGAGAAAGGACCTATTTTTAAATGCGAATATATATTTATAATAAAATTGAATATATTATTCAGCTTGTCAAAATATATATTGAAAGATACTCAAACACATCTACTATCAAAGCTTAGCGGCAAATCACATATAATATTGTAAGCTAGACGATATATTTCACTTGATTAACCTAAGGTGAAATGGTACAAAACACCCGATACTAAAATATGAAGTTCTGTTAATGATACTCATAATATAGATATTATAAAATCATATAGATAATATTATTATGTATCGCATACATACATATATAATTTTTCTTAGCAAAGTCTAATTAAATTTATGTTAAAATGCAAAACATATTATATTGAAATATTATTTTATAATTGGATTGGCTGTTAGAAAAAGTTAATTTCCAATTAATCATATTGTTTTCTGAGAGCATGTGGCTTTAATAAGTGTATAAATTAAATTTGTTCAATTCTCACGCAATTAATCAAACGGATGAGTTATCCGAGTGGGTGGAGTCGATTTGTATCTACGTAAACACAATATACGGTAGTCGGTAAACAAAGACGACATTAATCATCTGGCAAGTTGAGTAATTAACCAAAGATTCAAATCGTTAAAGTTCGCCTTTGAATAAATCATGATCAAGCTCGAGTTTAACTAAGTACGCATAATCGATTGGTTCTTGTTAGTCAGAGATGCTCACAATTAAAAAGAGTTTTACAAAAAAATATTTTATCGCGTAAAAGATAAATTAAGCTTAATACTAAGAGGTAAAGATGACGAAAAAAATTAATTGAAGAAGTTATTTATTTAGATATTTTTTATAAAAAGGTATGCTTAATCAAATTACTGTAATTATAATATAGAAAGAATTATTATGTCACGAAACAAAAAATACCTTTAAACCTACTATTTTTTACTACGAGTATTATATTTTTTTACTTGTAAACACAATACTTATATGTGGTTTTTATTGGTTAATCCAAAAATGAAAGTCGTTTTTTTAATGAAGCAAAAAAATACTTTTAAATGTTTATTTTAATTCTAATGATACAAAATGTAATTTCTTTTCAAAGATATAATCTTCTCCCATCTAGCGGTCATTTTTTTATTTCCATTAGCATAATATGTTTAAAGCTTTGCTTCGAAATATTTCGACAGCCCCGTTTTCACAGTTAAGTGTTGCATCGATCGAAATAATGATGATGAGATAAAATCTTTCAGCAAAGTTCCTAGATATTATATACAGTTAGGGCGTTAGCATTGTCATGTTGTACTTCCTCATGCACAATTTAGCTGGTCTCAGTAGAAGCTAGCTCTTGATGTTTGGGTAGATTTAGAAGTTTTATTATCCATCCCTTTGAAAGATCCAGAAGTTATTCGCTGAATTCATGTGGAACACATACAACTTGTTTCCAAGTCTTCTCAATCTTCTTAATGTGTCTATGCACTGTTGCTTTGGACTGGTTTAGTTTCTCGGCCAGCTGATGGATATTTTAAGTTGGATTTGCTTCATATAAATTGTTTATTTGCAACAAAATTCAACAATCGTGTTGAGATGTGTTCTAACACAGATATAATAAAATAAGTACTCAAATATCAACGAATGTTAAAAATTCAATTAAAAAAAATAGCATTAATTTCGTGAATTCCTAATATATAGTTTAGGTCTTAAACTTATGTATGTAAAATACAAATTAAATTTAAATAAAAAAAAATTAGTATAATATATAATCTTATTAATTTAAATAAGTTTATAATTTATTATTATTTATGATGAATAATATATCACCAAATTACCCTTATAATACTTTTATTATTGCGTATTCTTTGATTGATTTTAAGTTAATAAGGTGTATAAATTTTATATATTATACGTATATTTGATTAATGTTTAATTCATACATTGTTAACATAATAAAAAAGAATATCACAGCATTTTTTAACATATATAAATACCACTAAAAGATTTATCAGCGACTATGTAGTGGACAAAAAAATACATTAATAAATTATCATAAATTAACAGGATCCTAAAGTTATAATCAACACATTATATCTTTTATCAGTATAAAACTAACTAGTTATACTAGTTAGTTTTATCCTAAAAGTTCATGTCCACAATTATAGAACTCCAATAAATAAATAAATCACGCATGAATCAAATTATAAATAATTTTACGACACAAACTTGTTCACCTCAAAACTTCTATTAAGTGATGTAATGACAGGAACGGTATTGCGATCGTGGCTGATTCAGCCAGGTAATATTAACTCATAACTTGATAAGTGACTACTCGTGACCAGAAGTGAATGAAGTTTGCGGTTGATACGAATAATTTATGTTATTCTGTGGAAGTGACAATACGACTTTTTTGAGTCTATTAAAAATAAAATGAATGCGAATCACCAGTCAATTAATAAGATTTAAATTAATGTCAATTATACGTATCATTAAGGCTATAAATTGTTTTATATGTGAATATCGTGACTGAAACCTAATACGAAGTGATTAAATGCGCATATATCAAATATACTAAACATCGCGACAAAATACCTGGGTCATATGAAAAGTTCGCTACCTGATGTATAGCTGTTGGTAACATATCCTATTGTTACAGTCAATATAAATAAAATGTGAAATTGCAAAAAAATATGTTAAATCATGAAAAAGGTTTATCGCCAATGGATTTTTTGTAGCGAGATACAAAAATGTGTTTTATAATAGACGACATTTATGTACAACCAAAAAAAAAAAATGCAGAATTTTAACGTGATCATTTGAGTTGAAATTCTAAGAATGTTACGACACTAAAAATCATTAAAAAGTGCACAATATTTTTCTAAAAGATCACCGATTAAAGATGTTTGAAATTGATAACTCTAGAGGTATGTATCTTAGATGAACGATAATTACATATACTAGTTTGCTATCAGCAAAATAAGTACCGCGCTTGTTAAAACTTTATATAAAATGAAATTTATTGTAGGTATCTGAGAGTGTTTGAACTGTTAAAAAAAACACTGCCTTTTTTTGTAAATTTTTGAAAGCCAAGTCTTGATGACATAAACACAATATTAGTTAAGTAATGAAAACATAGATATACTGCACTACCTAAGAAATCTAAAGCTATATTTTGTATGCAGATTATGTCTACCATTTTTTAATGCAAAGATATTGCTCATTTATAAGTTTTTCAAAGAGCAAAGCTATTAAATCTGAAAATTACTAAATTATCAAAAATCACTGAATTAAAGTAAGATTTGATTTAAAAAATCAGATTTTCTCTTTTGATTTATATCCGCTTGAATTTAATCTGCTTTTATACTTAAAATATACTATATTATGTTCTAGTTCAAGGGTTTGCAAATTACGACTCGTAAAATAAATCCAGCGATTTAATTTGTGCTATAACGGAACAGCTAACCATCGAGTTGAAAATTTGCTAAAAGTTAATTCGTCATGTCACTGTTAAATCCAGAAAAGAATAAACTAGTAGGCTCTAAGGGTCATGCCTTTAAAACAGAATATGTAATTTTTTTTTAATTAGATGACAAAGCACAATATTTATAGTGCTATACCATGTCTATACTAAAATAATACAATATACATCGTCATAAACAGAAAAAGACACGATATTTATAGCTTGCAAAAAAGTAACGATCAGATAAGTTAAAAAGTTCAAAAAGGATTTTTTATGACAACGATTTTTTTGTGAAAATAAAATGAGGAAAATGAGAATTAAATAACTGAAGTCAATTTATGAGTAGTTCATTTAATAACTAATAAAATAAAGCGGTTTACCGATGGTTAATTAATAAAGTCATGCATGATTGTTGCAGCTTTATTTTAATCTGGTGAGAACAGTTGCAAGTGTTAAGTACATTGTGAGTAACATCAATAGGCAATTCAATAAAAAAAAGGAATTGATATTTTATATGATGTAGTGTTTCAAATCACTTAAATATGTATAAATTATGATACTAAATGATTTATGAACATATACAGCATTTATTATTATTATTGCTTTTTATTAGCATTAAAATTTATTCTACATTTTTAATAAAATTGTAAGTAACCTTAATAAAACATATGCATTCTCTAACCAATGCTTACAGAATTATTAGAAAAACCATTAAGAACTGTCCGATATCAAAAATCTACAATTATTTGTATGCTGGCTAAAATATATATATTATTAATTATTAGTTAGTTCAATGGCAATATGTGTAAATTGGTTAAATCTTTTATTATAAAATAAGTAATTTTCTAGATTTGTGTCTAGTTATTTTAACCGAAAAAATATGATTATGCAATACAAATACTACATTTTGCACTGTTACTTTAAAGAGCAGTAAAGCTTTTTATGTAACATGCTATTTAAGTGATTTTAAAATAATTATATGATTATCATAGCAAAGGTATCAGAGTGTTTATAATAAGATTTTTTCACCCAAAAAAAGATCATCGATTTACTATTTTTATAAATAAATATAGACAGGCGCAATATAATTTTTGTATAAATATCCTTGATCAATTTAATTTATTTTATCTATTATAAAATATATATGGAATAATTAAGTAATATTAATTACATTTTTGATAGATTTATTAGCAGATGTTCTTAATATTGAAGGAAATAATTGAAATAAAGTCAGGTCGGAACTTATATTATATGCATTTATATAATTTTAGTAAAGAGTTAAATTAACTGATCACATTTCCAAGTACTAGTAAGTAATACGATTATGAAAGCAATAAAATATATAAAGAAGTTGGAGTACCACCATATCAACGAAGGTTTCAATTGTTTGATCTATTTTTTTATTCATAAACCACTCGATTATATTTAATGTTTTATATTTAAAGACTATAATCGTGAAGCAGCTAAACAGTTATAACAGTATATTATTGTGGTGTATTATATTACGAAATAAGGTAAAAAGTAGATAATATTGAGAGCTTTACCCTAAATGACAAATGTTCACTTAAACCAAACAATATATATTATACTAAAGAAAATAGATATACATTTTTTTAAACGACATTTTATAGTTGCACAACACATAAATAGCTTTTATCTAATGCTATTTCTAAGAAGCGTGATGTTAGAAGACGCTATCTCATCTCACATAATACCTGCGCCTCGCTAAGATGAAAATAACTTTATAATATTGCATCTGATAAGTTAGTCATACATAATAAATATTTACTTACTCGTTGCACGGCTTGACGGCCGTTTGCTTGACAGTGACCATAGTGGTAGTCATCCCTTGACTGCTAAAGTCCATGCCGTTCCTACCGGACGACAAAATTTCCAAAATGCCATTCCTGTCTCTGGCGCATCCGTTTTGGGGTTGGTTCTGGAAGGTCAGTTGTCCGTTAAAATCACTATTCTTTGGCGGTGAACTTTGTACTGAAGTTCTTTTGAATTGAACGTTTGCGTTGATAACTCCATCTGCACTAATGGTCGCTTCTTCGGTCACTATGACAGCTGCGCCATTTTTGCAAACCGTGGCAGTGCTTCGTTCGAAAACGCCTCCATTCGTAGGTGAAAGCAAGGCTTTGTTAAAGGATATGATGGGTCGCTCTATTTCTTCGAAGCACCTATCGTTTTGGTACGCTAGATTTGTTCGTTGATTATGGTTGAAGCTATCACTCGAACTTCTAGGAGATGGCGTTTGAGGACTTCCGGTTTTGAAGCCGTAAACAGTTTCGGGATTGTTTCCAAGCAAATAAGGATCTTGATAGCATGGGTAGGAGATTGGAGATTTTGTTTTGACGTTCGGTTTCTTTTTTGTAACATCGTTATTTGTCTGATCGCTCAATTGACTATCGAAGTTTCCGAGCATAAAGTCATCTTTAAGTTCTGTAATTTTTGCTCCTTGGCTCTGATTATTGCCATAGTTCTTGTTGGCTTTTCTGCCGTAGAGTTGTCTGTAGTACTTCTCTTGATCGCCGTACATCCAACACACTTTCCACCATTGTTTGCACATAAGAATGTTTGCCGAACTCGTAGTCTTTATTTGACTATTAGCCATCGTCGACATATTGGAGTATTTCTTTGATATGCCGCCACATGCACGAGTTTATTATTTTATCATATTCTGTAAAGTAAACCATAAATAATGCATACGTAGATCGACGATAAAGAAATGTAAATGTGTCATGGCAGCGGGATGCCAGTTACAAGAATTTTGTTATAAATAATACGCACGATCGATGGAATTTTTATTTAAACTTTACGAAGCTTTGCTTTCGACATAAGTCATTCAAATGAAGACGAATAACTAACAGGAGTCGTATTGTAAAGTTGTATTTAACGAGGTATTTAAATTCGCATTTTGCTCGACACTTTCCCTTTGGATCTTTTGAGCGAGTGCTTAATCATCAAGAATTTATATTATATCAAATGATGATGGTGAAAAGGCACAGCATCGACCTTACATCTTATGGCTTTAAGCATACAGGTATTAAACATTTTTATTTTCAATCAAATTTAAGTGCATATAAAGATGAAATAAATTTAATGTTAATCGCGTAACGAAAGGTAAGGCGAGAGCTTAAATATTATTATTGCATCAAAATCATATATTGCATTTAACTTCTGTAGCTAAAAATATCAAAAAACATAGCTATAAAAATGTTACAGAACTTCTAAAGCTCGCTTAAAAGCTCGATTCAACAACACGGAAATCGTTCAACAAGCTCATGATAAAATGGATTCGAATCGATCGTTCAACTGATTTTTAATAAATCAAGCTTCTTATCTCATTGCACGATCTGACCGGCGAAATTGTGAGATGCTCGCGTTTATAAAAATTTCCTCCTGGAATCGTTCTTAAGATAGGATCTGTTGGAGGAAATGCAACAATCACGGTGGTTCGTGCTCGGACGCTCCAAAGAGATTCCTTCTCTAATAATCGAGATGTTCATCGAAAATATCTGCGGAGGTAAACTCGTGCAATGGGCGGGTCTGACACGTGTCTTCCACCGGTCATCCATCCAAAGAAGATTAGTGAAGATCGTCTGTAATTTCGTGTAACACAAATCTGCCGCGATACCAAATTGCTAGCTGCGAGTGCACGTAAGAAATTATCCCAATAATAATACGAGCATCAATGAAAACGGTAACAAGATAAAAACGCATCTACTAACGTGAATTCAATCTATGTAATTGAATAATAATGGATTATTAATCATCGTATTCCGCATAGCATCGCGGAGATTAATTTTTGAGAAAATGATATAAATCTTTGATTAAATTAAAATTAAAAAATTTTGTACGTGTGTTCGTTCTTATGGAGAGTATACTTATGAGAGATTAAGATTTCTGCAATCATTACGAGATGGTATCGGCGCTGTAATCCTTTGGAAATTTAATAAGAACAAACCAATTTAAGCCAATTACTGAGAGTCAAGCTTGAAAGCTTTACTTTAGCTACGTTCTGAAAAGCTTTATTCGATACTTTTATTTTGCAGCGAATGATATATAAAATGATATTTTATATTTTTATATAAAATATAATAAATATTTTTGATACATTTTAATTAAAAATAAAAAATATTTATGTGGTATTTACTGAGCGAACTTTTTCTTGTTGTTAATAAAATATTTCTGTACTATGTTAAAATAAAATTTAAATTTAACATTAAATTTTATAACTTTAAGCACACTGCCATTAAATACCGATATATTATAAACTATCGATGCAAACACTGAATTTTTTTTCTTTAATAGTACTAAAAATAACCAAAATGGCTGCAACTTTTTTTTAAAACTGACATTAAAAATATACGTTTTTTATATATTTTTAATACTTATAATCTATCATTTTTTTAACGTAATACGTATTAAAATGCTTGTATATTTTATTAAAACTCTTATAGAAATATCCGTGTGTATAGATTATCCGTACTTAAAATAAATTATTTTAGGGGCATAAACATAGATCATTAAAGGAAACGGAGATAAAAAATCTTCTTATTGATTATTTAAACCAAAGAAAAGCATGTACGAATATAGATCTTCCAAGGTTGATTAAAAAAAAAATGGGTTTATGCGAGATTTTAAGAAAAGTAAAGGGCTGCCATATAAAGCAAAATTGTTTTTGCTTTATATGGCAGCCCTTTTAAAAGACTTTTCAAAACTCTTGCTTATGAAGATGATAGCTTAATTAATTTATGAAAAATATAACGACATTGGATGCTATACACGCAAAAGCACAATCTTGGTAAAGCCAGTAACGCGTATTTTATCGTTGAGAAAGATGTCCTGACAATGAGAATACAAGTGAAGAAAGTACTAATCACATTTATCACTGAAGGCACTGACTTCTGTTAAAACTGTACTGGTCTAGATCAATCTGAGGGGATTCATATATAACTATATAATAGCTCTCAGAAAAATTTGTACTGATATTCAAAAATTATAGGGGGACTCTTTAAAGCAATAATTTCCTAATAAATAAAAAATAATAACATTTATTTTAAATATATTAAAAATTAAATAAAAAAAATATTTTATCAGTGCCCTTCATCACAAACATTAAGAGTTTACTGTAAAAAAAAAACTAAAAACTTTTTTTTAAAACTAAACTTATGTATTTGAATTACTAGTCTATATAATATGATATGAAAATGTCTTTGGTAGTGATTTTTATAAATAAAATTAGTTTAACTAAAATATTTTTAATTAACGCATTTTTAAAGACGATTTAGAAAAGCCTAATAAGACTGAGCTGGAAGCAAATATACGTTTAATGCCTGAGCCAAAGAAATCAATTTTTCTGGTATTTTCTTTAAAGAAATCGACTATAACTATAGAAGTTAGTATTTTATCAGCTTATAATCTACATATTTACTTTTTTATATTATTGATGCTCAAGTAGGTAATTACAAGCTTTCATTAGCTTAAAATTAATTTAATAGAATATATAAGTATTAAAAATAAAATCTCAACTATTTATAAAATGTATACAATATATTATAGCTTAGCATAACTAATCATAATATAAAAATTATGCAATAATTTAAAAAAAAAGATCATTAAAATCTAAATAAAAAAATAGTGACCATAAAATTCAAAATAAAAATTCTGCAATAATTTAAAAAAAAAATCATTGAAATCTAAATAAAAAATAGTGAATGACTCAGTATCAGAATATAATTTTTGTATCATCTTATCCATGATACAAAAACTTGTAATACAATGCTATTAACTAAGATACTCAATTAATTATAAGCTTTTACTTGCTATAATTTAATTAACACTATATTGCCAATCTGATATATGTTACTAAGAATCATCTTTACATGTTATATATGTATATACTCTGCTATTATCTGGTAATGTGTTTTTGTTACAGCTTAACTCTTAATTAAACGGCATTATCGAGCCCATAAATTAGTTAATCGATGCGAGCGAGAGTTACCGGCGCTATCTCGTAGTATAAACACACACACATAAAATATATATTCGAATGAAAGAATCGAAAGCCCGGGGTTCGTTTATCGCCATTTTGTTTTGCGGCTGCCACAAAACTTGTTACATTAATTACGGCCTTGTTGGATGGCCGCACGGCAACACGACACCTCTCTCCGCTTCGACTTGTTCGATTATTAACACGCCGATGGTGTTTCAGCGGCCTGTCAAAACATAAAACGATATTGAAGGGAATTTAGATAAGAATCTGATGACACGCAGCAAATAGGGAAATTAATCCAAAAAAAGTGTGACCCTAACCAAGAAAGGTGCTTGACAAATTTATGCTAATTAATGGATATCAAGCGACTCGGGTGTTACAAGATTTGTAATTTAATGAGATCACGAATTACAGATGAGAGAATACTTCTCGTGTTTATAAATACGATTGAGATTATATTTTATGCAAGGAATTCGATTTTAATATTCATTTTAAAATATTAAGTAAACCAGAAATAAATGTATTTTTTTTTAATTTAACAAAAATTGTGAACTTCATTCAGCCCAATTTTTAAATCACATATTATTTTTTATCATATATAATTGCCGTAGATAAATATTAATAACTTTGGTTTTAAAAGAACTAAAGAAGAGAAAATTGTTATACAAAAATTAAAAACAATTTAATACAAGGGCTAAGAAATGTATAATTTTTATAAAACTAATTTTCTTAAGTAGGCAAGACGCAAAAGTTTAAGAAAAACTGCTCAAAATAAACTATACTTATATATTGTTTAATTAATCTACAACGTTTTTTAAAAAATCTGTATGATTAACTAGTAATATTTAAATAGGTAAATAATAAAGCAGTAAGTGTCTAATCAAAGAAATTAATTATCTTTATTTTACTTGTATATTAAAAATCACATGAGACACTAAAATTAAAATATTTGTCTTTAGCATTATAAATATACAAAGTAATAATTCTATACCACATACAAAAATGTAATTATTCACGTTGTCCAATAAATAATGAATTAAAGCCGTTTTTCTGAAGCAGTCACAGGCATGCAATGCAACATTAACATTTTTATTCATCGTATATATTTATAGCTTTAGCATAAATCGCACTCAAATATATAACACATTGAAAACGAAATGATTTATAAACGCAGATATTTACGACACACAATTCGGACTATATATAATATCCAACGCGATCCAACTGAATTAGGACGAACCGAATAAACCGGTACAGGTTGGGCATTTGCAAAAAATGTATGTAGGTAAAATTCGGCATGCTTGCCAGAAATATTTGCATAAATTTTATTACCGCACTATAAACACAAGAAAGCGTATCGTTAAAACTATATTTTTACGACCCGCCCCAAGACTACGGTCATTGATTTAAGGCAAAATTATATCGCTGATGTGATGTAAGTGGCAAAGTTCAAGTTTAATTAAACGCGAACACAATTAACTAAAAGAGACGAGGTGTGCCAATGAATAAAGGCATGACATGTCACGGTGTTCCTGTGTGGTCACCCCTTGTAAAAGCGCTAAGGAATTTAAATGAGCTTAAAGCTCCGTCGCCGTACTTTATTTCGCTCAAGGTTTCATTGAATTCGCATTATTTATTTACAGTAAAAACAATTGTTTTATTTTATTGCACAAGCACGAGGTATCATTGTTAAGACTTTATTACGGTGGGGTAGAGGTCAGAGTTATAAATTGGTATATGTATATTGGATTTGAGGTGTGCTAATAATATACTATGCGAATGTTTTCTGATTCATAAAGCAATTACGTAATGTTTTCTATATGTCGATTTATTTAATGGATGAAATAATAAACTCAGCGTATATGAAACTAGTATTTTGCTAAATTATTCTCATATCAAATGATAGAGATATGTTATATGTAAAATTATTGTATTGTATCAAAAAAAAAAACATTTCACATCGCTCATTTTAGAAAATATGTGTGCTCAAAATAATCGTATATATATTGTAGAAAAATAATTTAATAATTTATAATACTGTCTATAGAAACAGTAATAAAATAAAAATATTCTTTAAACTCAATAACATAATAAAAAATATTTTTATATATATTATGTATTTTTTAGTGAAGCTATATTTTTATTTGCTTATATAATATTTCGGTAACTATTTCACTGTTCAGTGAAATAATTTTCGAATACATTTTTACGGATATATATATTTCTACTAGCAAAAGTAAATTATAACTGATTAACACTAGTGAAAATATATGCTGCTCTAAAATGTCTTTGATGCTCAATTAGATCGTTGTGAAACATCTATTTACTATTTAAACCCTAACCTAACCTATACGAATTAGCTTAATTTATTTATTTATTTATTCAAATTATGACATTTCTTAAAACAATAGTAATTTATATAATAATATAATATTTAACTAGAAGAAATTTTGAAATATCAGTCAATGCAATTAAAATAATTGATTCCTAATTAAAAAAAAAATGTATTTAAATTGTATGAATATAATTGGATAATTTCAGTATTATTACATTTATATTTAAAAAATCCACAACGGGTATTTATTTTTAGTTAGCACTGTATATATTTTACACATGAATATTAATATAATTTTTCCATTAACAGTTATCACGATCAATGTTTAATTTGGTACGTTAAATGAAACGAGTTCCCGCGCGCGATAATGTGTCCGAATCTCGGCACACAAAAAGCCAGGAATTTATTTATTGATTTATATCTGGACATTTTTGACAAGTTCATTTAATGGAGTTCAAGACCGACACCGAGTGATAATGCAAAGTGACGTTTCGATGAGAGATACGAGCGATTATGACACCTGAAATTCATACCTTAATACTGACGAATTTAAAATATTCCATTAAATATTATATATATAAATGAAACCCTTTGTTTATAATTAATTCACAAATCCTTATCTATTTTTTAGCTTAACACCAACGTTGAGTGCTTCGATCCTCCGCTTATTTTGACAAGGCAAACCTGTTTTTATGTTTCAACAATTCGACTTTAAAACAGTAGCAGAGCCGTTCAAAAATATATCTCTATACATTTTTTGTGGATGTCCAAGTTTACGATTTAAACAACACGTACGTTTGGTACTTCGAATGCGTTAAGTTTATAGTTAATATTTAACCGACGTGTTCAGAGAATCCCAATTTACGACAAAACACAGAACCGGTTATCGATTAATAACAGTGCTGCATTTTTATGACGCACATTGACCGTTTTATCTTGTCGATGTATCAAGAACTAGAAGAGAACGTGATTGAACTACGCGTATATAAATTATGGTAAAGGTATTTATTTTAATATCGTATATTGTATAACGTAACATACGAGCAATATAATTTGTAAATTTAATACGGGTTTGTTTTCCCTTTTCGCAATAAATCAAAAAAGCATGGACTGCGGTGACACGTGTGATTTAATGTCGTTGGCCATTTTTGGTCTACCCCTGCAATATTCCGTTCATGTTGTTATGTTCTACATAACATTTTTTTCTTGTTGTAAATAATTAAAATTTCTCTGCGGATACGTCCGTCATTATTAGATCGAGCAAAGTCGCTTTCATTACTCAAATTTTAGTAGACGTGTCATTTTTTATACTCGACTCGATAATTGGCGCAATGTATATAATTATCGATTTTGATTGTCAGATTTCATTATCGACGTTGGCAATTGGCCACTTTTAAATGTGTTAAATTATAGCACTAATAGAAGTTTATTATTTTTATTAAAATCAATTTAGATCTGCTTAGTATCATTTGGACCAATTCGCAGTGTGAGAAGCATAAATATCAGATATAAAATATTCCCAATAAAATATTCACTTCATTTCTAATTTATAAACATAACAATTTTCATTGATAACAAATAAAAACCATGTTTTTAATTATATTTTTATAAATCAGTCTTACTTTCAAAGTATAAATAAATAATTCTATAAACTTATGATTATGATTTTAAAAATATGAGAAGATTTAGAAATAGGTTAATATTTTAAGAACACATCATAGTTAAAGAATATAAAAATGCAGTAACATACTGTTCAACACGAAAAATATTGTATTATGCTATACATTTTAACTGAATTTTTCATTGCAGTAAAGACATTCAAAGACATTGACCTTTATATGCACATGTAATTGCTACAAAAAATGCAATTGTTATAATAGGACAATTTACAAGGATGGTTCTACCTTCTTGACAATACTGGGAAAGTACAATTTAACCAGACAATGTTAACTTTATAGTAGTAGCGTACTTATAAAATAAATGTACTATTTACTTATAAAATAATAAGCGATCTATATATTGCAAAACCCGTTTCAAAATTGTTTTAAATCACGATATTACGGTTCAACCCATACATTAATAATGTATATAAATACATGTATAAACAAACGTACATACATGTTAATTAAGTATTATTACTTCTAATATAATATGAAAAAATCAAACCAAGCTTTTAATATTGCTTCTGTTATTAAAAATATTTACTTATTTATTGTAAATTTTCCGTTATATCATGAAATTGTAAATGTAAATTATAGACATATAATTTATTAATTAAAAAATATTATTACAACAATAAATTTATGGCATTATGCTTAATTTAAATTATTTATCGCGATATTTATCTATGAGATTAGGAATACCTAAGAAAACCTAATCTGTGATGATCGATGTGAATTATGATTATATAATAAACATTAATTGTAATAATCCCACAGAAACTATTAAAATTAAAATATACTAACTCAGATCTTTTATATATTTATCACTGACTATACTACTGGTTTATCATACTAGGGCATAATTTTCGATCAATTTCAACAATGCGTAAAATTTAAGTAACTATAAATACATTTAATAATAATAATTTTTGGAAAGGAATTTGCTGCTCAAAATCTTGTTGGTTATGGAAAATTCCCTTGCTCATTTTTTAGACCTTGAGGACGACTTACTAGAGTATTTTAGTTCCTTGAGATTATGTCTCTTTCTCCCTACACTACATATTGGTTTATGAGTGTTTCAAAATACGGGAAATTTTGACTTGATTTACGAACAATGTCAGTACATATTTCATCACTTTTTCCCCATCTGATTCGATAGTTCTTCTTGCAGTGAAGACACACTTCTTGGAAAATAATTTGCCACCATAACGACCAAGTTTTTTTGGTCATGGACAATGTTCCTGCTCATACTCCAGACTTTGAGGAGGACTTACTGGAGAAATTCAAGTTCAGTAAGTTTAAGTTTCATCCTCTTATCACCACACCATTACTCCAACCCATAAGTCAGCAGTTCATTTCGAACTTTAAAAAGCTTAACATTGAATATCTATTATTGCGATGCTCAGAGATTTTTGCAAAAATCAAGAGAATCCTCAATTCTGCTTGGAGATTATTAACCTAATTGCGTTGACGGGCTTGTTCATGAATAGGATCCGTCAATTCCCCATGAAAGTGTGTCCTTCTTAAAGAACATAGGACTGTAGGTAAATAATGAAGATTTTCATGAGTTGGTGTAGGAACAAGGTTTGATGCTAACCACCAAATGGCTCTCAAGAGTTATATTAAAAAATAATGAAAATTGGCATTTACAACAACTAAGAAATAAGCCTTTCACTAAAAAAATATATTTCTCGGCTTTAAATAATTAAATAACTAAAAAACGTATCGTCAATTACTGTTTTCTTAAACATCACAGTACAGTAAACAAAAATTTACTAGTATAACGTAGGTTATTTTTAAGATTTAATTTAGTAAAATTAATAAATACAATTTTAGGCTAAGTAAAATATTTTCAATTTTCAATTTTTATTTTTTATTGATAATATAATAATATAGCAGTGACTTTCTTCCAAAATACAAAGTAAAATATATTTTATCGAGAACTGCAAAGTATAGAGTAATAAGAAAGTGTAACTATAATTTTTAAAATAATAGCAATTTAATAATGAGACTCATTTTTTATATTTCCAAAAATGTGAATGTGAACTTAAAACCTAATGAACTAAATTTAATAAACTATATATTATAATATTGAATAACCATGAATATCGCATACAAATTGATAATGTATTTTTTTAATAATTGTAATATTTTGATGCGTTTTAAAAATATACCTAATTTATGGTGTCTAAATATATGTTTGTGTCATTAAATTGTACTGTTTTAAAATGCTGTTTATCAAAAAGTACAAGTGACTTGTATATATAAATCATCTTCATGTTAAAAATAGAGCAATAAATCTATATTTGATCCCTCTTGATAATAATCCAACATATTAAAATGGTATATAAACATTTTTTATATAAATTTATCTTTATGTATCTATCATTTTGGTACATCTTTGTACCTGTCCGATCGATTCAGTCCATGTATTGTTTTACGACCGGTACAAGTTCATGGGACTCGTGTCCTGTCTGTCAAAAGCACGACCGGCAGGGGAAGACTAATCACGGTCAGAGATGATAAATAACGACTGGTTGTAACGATTGACCAGTCATCGGCGTATATTGGTCTCAGAGCAGAAAGCTCCAGATGATGATAATGCCCGATTCGCCTCGCGATACGAAGCGAATAGATTTTCATGCCATTGTCGAAAGTGCTCTTGAAAGTCTCTCGTTACACTAGCAATCGGTTTGTGGTCTATATTCTTTGATTTACGATTTAATTGTTCAAATTCACGCCGATGTTCAAAGCCAGTAGGCATTGTTAAAGAAATATTCTCAATATTATGCTTTAACGCATATCGGACGCGTAGAAAAGTAACTCGATTGTCACGCAAAGCTTATTATTAACTATCAAAAACCATAATGTTACATAAGTACCCTATAAAGTAATTTAATACTATTTTAATTATACTTTTATTTAAATATGACTAGATGACTAATAAATAAAACTAATGCTGCATTAAATCGATACACCTTATATAAGCTGAGAAGATAACTTTCATAATGGGCACTCTAGAATCCAAGAAATTAGAAAGCTTTAATAAAGTACACCAAATTAAATCACTAATTATTGATATTTTACATTGATATGGTTCTAAATTAAAATAAAAAAATATATCATACATTAACCGAAGAATTTTTAACGAAAAAGTTATTGCCAAAATATATTTACTATAAGCAGTTTTTTAAGAAGTGGGTAACGGCTATTGTCTGTGGCGCTAAAGGAATCATACTTATTTTTTTATTGTGCAGATATGATATAAAATGCTAACAAGGTTCATTATATGATTCATTTTCCAAGAGAATACACAATAGTACCTAATGCACCATTAAAACTAAATGTTTATTTGCCTCATATAGTTAATAAAGTCTACCATCGCAATACGGATGTTAATTTAAGAAGCGTCGTTCAACACATTACTCGGAGCATTCGAGCGGTAGTAATCTAACCGAAAGGTTGCTTTAGGAAGTCGTGGGAAAGTCGCCGACCGTAACGGAAGTACTTTGTTACAAGCAGAACCCTTTTATCTGTATAAGAAGTCGGAACAAGTGTTATACTTTAATATCGTACCATTTTTTTATTATCAATTTTTTACCAGGACGATCCAGTAATCTCTTTCGTGTTAGAATGCAATTCTTCATATTTTAAATTTAGCTGCACGAATGCAATTTACTGCACGTGAAACTTATTACCACATCGTAACGGGTTTTATTTGAATTGTATTGATTTTAATTTTGCTAAAAATACATTACATATATTTTGCACTTTTTCTACCAGAGAGTTTAACCATTGTTATTATAAGATACTAAAAAGTCATAATATATTTTGGACTTAACCAAAATTTGACTTCTGGAAAATTTTTAATTTTTGGCGTAATGTTCTACTATTTTTTACAGCAAAGTGTAACACGTAGTCACATTCAATATTTTTCTGTGATTAATATTGATAGCAATTTTTGCCACAACGATTGAATAATATTATTTATATGCACAATTATGTGATTATGCATAGTTTTTAATAGTAGATTTAATCATTTTTTGTTATGTTGTACTACAAATTTGTCATTTAATAAATTAAAGATATCAAAATATCAAACATTTATGTATGTATATATAAAATAAAACCATGTAAAATATAACAATTTATAAAAAAAAATTACTATATATAATATCTTTTAAATGCATCATAGAATATTTTTAATAGCATCCATACTGCTATAATCTTACTGATTTTTTTTATAAAACTTTTAGGCAAAATACCCATAAATTAAATAGACTTAAAATGCCTAAGCATATTTTGCTTAGAGCAGAGGTTCTTTACTAAAGATTTCAAGTGGTCAACATAAAAGTAAAAGAAGCATTTATCTAAATTATTATGATTTTTTAAAACATTTTGTCAAGATTTGGAAGCAGAATATGAAATATTTGTTTATTACACAGAATAACTATTGAGCTTGTTAAGTTTTAAGATAAAAATTTGACTTTTTGATAAAAACAAAAAACTCACTTTTGAAACATTTAGATATAATATATATTTATCAAATTAATAAGAATAATTTTTCTATTGTAAATCGTAAAGTCACCATTATATTATAGATACAATTGAAATATTACCAGATTTTTTGAGAGGCCAAAATTTTTTAAACTTTCCGAATGTTAAAGGTAGTGTTTTAATAGGATATCAAGGAGCATTTAGAAACATTACAGAACTCATTTAAAAATGATTTTGATCTTAATAAGATAAAAGCTCAACCATATTTCTGAAATAATTTTCTTTTTGAAAGAAATGAAACAATAAAATAATACAAATATAAATAAAAACAAAATATAAATTAAGGAATAATACAAAAACCGCATAATATGGAAATTTATATGTACTAAAAAAAATTTTTGGTCTCTTATGTCTATACTTAAATTAAAGTTTGCTCTTGTTGTAGTCACCGATTCTAAATATTAATTATTAGATTAGTATTACGTTATATTTTTTATTATAATTATGGCAATGTTATTTAATTGCGGGTATTAGAAATCTACTAAGTAGTGAAAGTAAACGATGCTGACTTAACTAAGAATTTTTAAAATTGACCGAAAAACCCATATAAAAATTATAAGTTACTTCAATGATAGTTTTTTAATTATAATCTGCAAAATTGTTTATTTCTTCAAAACAAACCGTTTAAAAAATAAAAAAGATGATACTCATAATTAAAAAAATATCAAGTACATTTGAAACGATGTCATTTTTCCCAACAATTAAGTATAATCCATGTCGGTCATTATTATTCATGTGTATAACACTCATAAGTTAATGTTTTACGGTCGTTGAGTAAACGTAATTTCTATTTCTTTGGCATTTTTTATTATATATATACATATATTACTTACGGTAAATTTGTTCAAAAAAAAAACAATGTTCTAAGCGAGGCTGTCGCACGGCGATTATAATTTTAATAGCCCCTTTCAACGGACCGATCTAAATTCGGCGGAACATACAGCTATTTGGGTTACGACCAATAAAATAATTCGATATGGCGAAAAGAAAGGCTCTGTGAAGATTTTACAATGACTTAATTAGTCGTAAACGCGGTTCTGGGCATTTTGACGATAGTGTGAAACGTGGCGGGCATAAACATTTTGATTGGGTTATTGTGATTTTTTGATGCGTTATTATATGTATTATATATAAAAGTCGTTACATTTCCCACACCAAAAAAGAAAACAAACTATATGTGTATATGAAAATAATTGGATTACGGTTAAGCGATTCGAGAGATAAACGATTGGCGTAATAATTTTAACAAATGTGCAACATATGTTCGAAAATCGTAAATACAGTTAAATACGTTATATTCGCAAACAACATTGAACGGTTTAATCAATGCCGTAAATCAGCAGATTAACAACATGCATAGACAGAGCCTTAAAAAGACACAAAAATATTTTTAACATATAATTTATTGATAATATTAAAGTATTAAAAATACACAAGTTTAAATGTAATGAAATGAAGGGCATAAAAATGCAAGTAGAACACTGAATTAAACATATGTTAATGCAATATTTATGCTTAATATATTCAAAACCATAGCGTGTATCTCAGCGTATTAAAAAATATAAGCATTGCGTGATACACTTTAAACACGAAACGTATGCACTTCAATTGAATTAAATGTTAAAAATGAATGAATCAAAGTCATACTTTTAGTCCGATTCGTCGACATCGATTATTCAACACTGGCATGAATGGAAACACGAATCGTCCGTGAAAATCAGATTCTCTTCGTCTCCGGTGCCTGTTCCGCTGAGGTCCGACGGACCTCAATGGTATGTACGCCGATTGTGATTTATATAAGGTTAGCAAATACGATTTGCGCGGTCTTAGACGCGGCCGTGTCGAATCATCAAGCTCAGTGGGAAACTCGCAGATGCATATCGGACTTTTGGCTCAGGAATCTTTTTGTCTTGCGCTCGGGAATGTTGTTAGTACAAGAACGGCGAAATCAAGCACATTAAATTACTCGAACAATAATAAAAAAGAAAGGTACGGCCCGGCCAACTTAAATCGAGTTAAAATGATATCGAGCAAAAAGACTTCAACGCGTTCAAAAGCGGCAAACCGCTGATTAAAATGTAATTTCTGATTTTTGACATTGATTACCGTTTAAAATCTGTTTAAATGGTTAAAACATTTATCATAGTTTATATAAATTGGATTATATTAGATAAATTGGTATTTTTTCATTATATAGTAGATATAAATTTTTGAAAAAGTATTTTTTCAAGGTCATTTAAATACTTAAATTTATGTGTGAATTGGCAAACTACAATATTTTTAAGTAATATTGAAAGACCCATTTTAATGCATATTAGGATCTTGAGAAAATTAAAAAAAGCTACTTTAAGAATA